>NW_025182023.1:2339-2523 GCF_004010195.1 Chiloscyllium plagiosum | reverse complement strand
GGAATAAAAGGACAGGGCAGATAAATCAATGGTTAACGAGGTGCTGCAATGTGTAGGGAGTCACTTTCTTGGAACATTGGGATATCTTCTGGGACAGAAAAGACCTGTTTAAAAGGATGGGTTTCACCTGAACTAGACCAATATCCTGGTGGGGAGATTTGCTCGCTCTATTTCAGGAGATTGT
>NW_025182023.1:0-2185 GCF_004010195.1 Chiloscyllium plagiosum | reverse complement strand
GAAAATATTACTCCTGTAATTAGAGAAGGTATTTCTGAGGGATCATTTAGTGAAAATATATGGGTTGAAGTTAGAAATAAGAAAGAGATGATCACTTTGATGGGATTTTACTATTGACGCCCCAATAGTCAGAGGGCAATTGAGAAGCAAATATGTAGAGAGATCTCAAATATATGTAAGAATAATAAGGTTGCAATAGCAGGGGATTTTAATTTTCCAAACATTGACTCAGACTGCCATGTTGTTAAAGGATTTGATGGTGAAGAACTTGTTCAATTTGTTCTTTTGAGAAAAAAGACAGGGCAAGTGACTGATGTGTTAGTCAGGGAAGATTAGAGTGGTGCTGGAAAAGCATAGCAGATCAGGCAGCATCCGAGGAGCAGGAAAATCGACGTTTTGGGCAAAAGCCCTTCATCAGAAGAGGATACAGGAGATAGCCTTGGCAGGTAATGTAAAGATAATTCAGAGATTCTATAAATATATTAAGAGTGAGAGAGCAACTGGAGAGAGAGTAAGATCCCTTAAAGATCAATGAGGTTGTCTTTGTGTTGAATCTCAAGAGATGGGAGAGATATAAATGAATATTTCGAATCAGTTTTGACTGTTGAGAAAGAAATGGAGGCTGGAGAAATCAGGGATATAAATATTGATGTTTTGAGAACAGTTCACAGAAAACAGAAGAGGAAGTGCTGGAGATCTTAAAAAACATAAAGATAAATAAACCTCCAGGACCTGATCAAGTGTGTCCCAGGACGTTCTGGGAAGTTAGAGAGAGGATTGCAGGGGCTTGAGCAGAAATACTTGTATTTTCTAAAAACACATATGAAGAACTGGAGGACTGGGGTGTGGTTAATATGTTTAAGAAGGGATGTGAGGAGAAGGCTGGGAACTAGTGACCTGCGAGTCTGACTTCGGTGGTGGGTACGTTTTTAGAGATGATCCTGAAAGGTAGGATTTACACAGGGTGGAGAGGAAAGGATTGATTAGAGATAGTCAGTATAGTTTAGTGTGAGGAAAGTCATGTCTCACACACTTGATTGGGTTTGTTTTTAGAAGTAACCAAAATGATTGATGAGGACAGAGTGTTAGATGTTGTTTGCTTGGACTTTAGTAAAGCCTTTGATAAGATTCTGCATGGGAGACAGATTAGTAAAGTTAGATCACATAGGATTCAGGGTGGGCCTTGCCAATTGGATGTAATTGGCTTGATAGTGGTAGACAGCAGGTGATGGTGGATCATTGTTTTTCAGATGGAGGCCTGTGACCAGCGGTGTCCCACAGGGAGCGGTACTGGCTCCACTTCTGTTAGTCATTTATACAAAGGATTTGGGTGGAAATGTAGGAGGAAATGGTTAGTAAGTTTGTGGAGATACCAAAATGGTAAAATAGACAGTGAAGAAGGTGACCCAAGATCACAAAGAGATCTTGATCAATTGGGTTAAAGGGCTGAGGAGTAGCAGATGGAGTTTAATTTGGATAAACGTGAGGTATTGCATTGTGGTAATACAAACAAGGTCAGGACTTAGCGGTAGGGCCCTGGGTAGTGTGGGAGAGCAGAGAGAGACCTCAGGGTCAGGGACATACTTCTTTGACATACTTCTTTGAAATTTGCATCCCAGTTAGACAGTGCTTGGAGGACATCTACACTAACCACGATAGCACCAGCACCGTACACTTTACCACAACACAGTCCCCAAATACAGTTAAAAAGACCTTTATCATGACAAATTAAACAGGGTTTATGTTGATTCACTGAATGTGATATTGGGTCAGGTGACAATAACTTATATGGAGAGGTAGATTTGAAGGAGCATCTGAAATCGGGAGGGAGCTGTGTCATTGGGCGGGTGCAGGGAGGGAGTCCAGAAATCCTTCTGGTTGGGCTTGGATTCCCCGGCAACACATCAGCTGGTTCATGGAAAGGAACAAATAAAGCAACGGAATGATGTCAGAGAAATAGTACAGTACAGACTGCCTTTGTCTTCTCCTGCTTCCAGAGATGGTAAGAATTTACGTGGAGGTACAGACAGTTCAGGAAGTGAGAACGACAGCAGGATTAGCAGATGAGTTCGTGGAGGTGCATAAGACAAGCTTCTGGCCAGAATTTTGTCCAGTGAGGGATAGAAATTGGGAGAACAGAAGATCCTACACCACGAAACCCAGAGTCGAGGGCACACTGGTATGA
>NW_025182022.1:0-2523 GCF_004010195.1 Chiloscyllium plagiosum | reverse complement strand
TTTGTGTGCCAGTGTCTGTGTCTGTGCGCCCGTGTCTGTGTGCCAGTGTCTGTGTGATAATGGATGTGTGCCCATGTCTGTGTGCTGTGTCTGTGTGTCCATGTCTGTCCGCCAGTATTTGTGTGGCAGTGTCTGTGTTCCTGTGTCTGTGTGCCCGTGTCTGTGTGTCAATGTCTGTTTGCCCATGTTTGTGTGCTGTGTCTGTGTGCCAGTGCCTACGTGCCCGTGTCTGTGTGCCAGTGTCAACGTGCCCGTGTCTGTGTGCCAGTGTCTGCGTACCTGTGCCTGTGTGCCAGTGTCTGTATGTTTGTGTATCCGTGTCTGTGTGTCTGTGTCTGTGTGCCCATGTCTGTCTTCCCGTGTCTGTGTGCCGGTGTCTGTGTGCCAGGGTCTGTGTTCCTGTGTCTGTGTGCCAGTGTCTGTGTTACTGTGTCTGTGTGTCAATGTCTGTGTGCCAGTATCTGTGTGCCAGTGTTTGGGTGCCAGTGTCTATGTGCCAGTGTCTGTGTGCCAGTGTCTGATTTCCCGTGTCTGTGTGCCCATATCTGTGCGCCCGTGTCTGTGTGTCCATGTCTGCGTTCCTTTTTGTGTGCCCGTGTCTGTGTGACAGCGTCGATGTGATAATGTCTGTGTGCCCATGTCTGTGCGCCTGTGTCTGTGTGGCAGTGTCTGTGTGCAACTGTCTGTGTGACAGTGTCTGTGTGTCAATGTCTGTGTGCCCATGTTTGTGTGCTATGTCTGTGTGCCAGTGTCTACGTGCCAGTGTCTGTGTGCCAGTGTCTGCGTACCTGTGCCTGTGTGCGAGTGCCTGTGTGTTTGTGTATCTGTGTCTGTGTGTTTGTGTCTGTGTGCCCATGTCTGTCTTCCCTTGTCTGTGTGCCAGTGTCTGTGTGACAATGTATGTGTCCCCACGTCTGTGTGATTGTGCCTGTGTGTCCATGTCTGTGCGCCAGTGTCTGTGCGCCCGTGTCTGTGTGCCAGTGTCTGTGTGATAATGTATGTGTGCCCGTCTGTGTGCTGTGTCTGTGTGTCCATGTCTGTCCGCCAGTGTTTGTGTGCCAGTGTCTGTGTTCCTGTGTCTATGTGCCCGTGTCTGTGTGTCAATGTCTGTGTGCCCATGTTTGTGTGCTGTGTCTGTATGCCAAAGCCTACGTGCCCGTGTCTGTGTGCCAGTGTCTACGTACCCGTGTCTGTGTATCAGTGTCTGCGTACCTGTTACTGTGTGCCAGTGTCTGTATGTTTGTGTATCCGTGTCAGTATGTCTGTGTCTGTGTGCCCATGTCTGTCTTCCCGTCTCTGTGTGCCAGTGTCTGTGTGTCAGGGTCTGTGTTCCTGTGTCTGTGTGCCAGTGTCTGTGTGCCAGTATCTCTGTGCCAGTGTTTGGGTGCCAGTGTCTATGTGCCAGTGTCTGTGTGCCAGTGTCTGATTTCCCGTGTCTGTGTGCTCATATCTGTGCGCCCGTGTCTGTGTGTCCATGTCTGCGTTCCTTTTTGTGTGTCCGTGTCTGTGTGACAGCATCGGTGTGATAATGTCTGTGTGCCCATTTCTGTGAGCCAACGTCTGTGTGGCAGTGTCTGTGTGACTGTGTGTGTGTGCCCATGTCTATGTCGCAGTGTCTGTGAGCCCTTGTCTGTTTGTTGGTATCTCTGTGCCAGTTCCTGTTTGCGTGTCCGTGTCTTTGTGACAGCGTCGGTGTGACAATGTCTGTGTGGCAGTGTCTGTGTGACTGTGTCTGTGTGCCCATGTCTCTGTCCCAGTGTATGTGTGTCCCTGCCTGTGTGTCAGTATCTCTGTGCCCGTGTTTGTGTGCCAGTGTCTATGTCAAGTGTCTATGTGCCCGTGTCTGTGTGCCCGTGTCTGTGTGCCCATGTCTGTGTGCCCCTATCTGTGTGCCCATGTGTGCGTTCCTGTTTGTGTGCCCGTGTTTGTGTGCCAGTGTCTATGTCAAGTGTCTATGTGCCCGTGTCTGTGTGCCCATGTCTGTTTTCCCGTGTCTGTGTGCCCATATCTGTGTGCCCATGTGTGCGTTCCTGTTTGTGTGCCCGTGTCTGTGTGACAGCGTCAGTGTGACAATGTCTGTGTACCCGTGTCTGTGTGCCCACGTCTGTGTAGCATTGTCTGTGTGACTGTGTCTGTGTGCCCATGTCTGTGTCCCAGTGTCTGTGTGCCCCTGTCTGTGTGTTAGTATCTCTGTGCCAGTGTTTGTGAGCCAGTGTCTATGTGCCCATATCTGTGTGTGCGTGTCTGGGTGCCCATGTCTGTGTTCCTATTTGTGTGCTAGTGTCTCTGTGCCCGTATCTGGGTGCCGGCATCTGTGTGCCCATGTCTGTGCTCCTGTGTCTGCGTGCCACTGTGTGTGTTCCTGTGTCTGTGAGCTACTGTCTGTGATGGTGTCTGTGTGCCAGTGTCTGTGGTCCCGTATCTGTGTTCCCTTGTCCTTGTGCCAGTGCCTGTGTGCCCGTGTCTGTGTGCCCCTGTCTGTAGCACTCCATGCTTGCCTTACCGTACATTGCCCTGCTTTGT
>NW_025182021.1:0-2523 GCF_004010195.1 Chiloscyllium plagiosum | reverse complement strand
TCATGATTTTATACACGCACAGTTACAACGTTTGAATAAGTCCATGAATATGAAAGGTTCGAAGGTTTATGGGCAAACACTGGTAGGTGGGACGAGTTTGAGAACATACTCAGCATGGACGAGTTGGATGAAGGGTCTGTTCAGTGCTGTCATACTCTGAGACTGACCTATACTGGTCTTAAAACCATTTTCTTACCTCCCCCCATAACCAGCCACTTCTTTGTTGTTCAAAACTCAGATGAATTTAGCCTTGAATATGTTCAATGACCCCACTTCTGAACTGAATTCCTCTTCGTAATATACCACTTGCCTCGCTCATTGCCTGCTGCATCTGCCCGACAACTGGCATTTACTGGAATGGAGGGACTCTGAGACCCCTTTGTACATCCATACATCATTCCTGATGAAGGGCTTGTGTCCGAAACGTTCACTGTCCTGCTCCTCAGATATTGCCTGACCTGTTCTGCTTTTTCAGTGCCACATTTTTCGACTTTCACCTCTAGTCCTCACTTTCTCCACATTCCAATATATCACCATTTAAACAATGCACTACTTTTTTTTTAAACAGCCAAGGCGATAACTTCACATTGCGGCAGTGCACTTGCCATGTGTTTGCCAATTGAGACACAGACCTGGACCAACTTCGGGAAGAGGCAAAACACTGAGTTCTGAACAAAAACCGTAACACACTCAAAACGTCGGCTCTGTTTACCTTTCCACAGATGCAGCTCGACCCGTTGGCTTTCTGCAGTATTCGCTGTGTTTGAACTGATAGAAGACAATGGTAATTCTGGGCGGGGCAGGTTGAATTATGAATTGAATAGTAGCTTCCTCAACGAGACTGTGCTCGCGATGCTCGGACCTGACTATGTGGCGTAATTGGTCAGCGCGTTCGGCTCGTAAGCGGACGGTTCGTGGTTCGAGACTACGCTGGACCGGTGTGTTTGTTGTTCCCACTCCTGCTGCTTTCTTGGCTGCAAAGTTGCGCGTTTTTAATGGTGTCAGGAAAATGTTTCCCGAACGGAAATCTTTTCCACTGAGGAAGCACAAAGGGGTTTCTGAATTGATTGAATTTCTAAAGTAAATGACTGCGGATGCTAACAGTCCGAGACAGAAAGCGAAACTGCTGGAGCAACTCAGTGGGTTTGCCTGTACCTGGATGAGGGGAAAAAAAGTTCTGAAATGTTGTCTCCGCGTTGATACACTATTGGAGGTTTGCGTGGTCTTCTCCTGTTCTCTGTATCCTATGTTGAGGAGGGCAATGCTTGTCACTGGCCACTCGGGTGTCAGAGAAAAGTTTCGAAGCAAAATGGTTGAATTATCTGCCAGTGGAGAGAGCCCGGTTCCTGGGGACGGGGCAAACAGCAGCAGGGAGACTGAATGAGAAGCAGCTGTTCGGGAAACTCTTTGCCGCTTGCAATTCTCAGAGCAATCTCAAATGTATTTTATACTGAGCAAGTCTCAGGTCACGCAAGCGGTGTGGGTCGTCAGTGGCGCTCTGGCCCACTGGCTCGTTGGTCTAGGCGTATGATTCTCGCTTAGGGTCCTTTCCAGTGCCGACTTGCGAGAGGTCCCGGGTTCAAATCCCGGACGAGCCCGCGTTTTTTTAACTTGACAGGAAATAATGTTGTGAAAATGCTCCCACACCTGAAAGGATCCACAACGATTCGGCAGAGTTTTAAAGTCACGAGGAAAAGAAGTAAAAGTGACATTAGGAAGAACGTTTTCGTACAGGGAGTGGTTAGGATCAGTAAGTCCCTGTCTGTCATTGACAAAGAGGAAGATTCAATGGACACAAAAGGGAATTCGGTGGTCACGTTCAGATGTGCAGATTTACGCTGAGAAGGCGAGAGAATGAAACGAATAGAGACACACGTTTACTTAAATGCAGAACCAGCAGAGCGAAGGTGGGCCACATGGCCTCCGTCTGCGCTGTGACACATGTTGTGATTCAGTGTGAAATCACAGTTCGACCAACAGAATGTGGGAATTTAGAAATAAGTTTATATTGACACAGCCTCCATACGTCTGCGAAACAGCATATTACACGACAGCAGTGGAAGTCTTTGACATCAGGCTCGAACGTGCCTGCCGCGTGCCAGACGGAAACCTGAAGTGTTCTGTGGAAGAGATTCTACGTGCGACACCAGACTGGCGCAGCGGGAGCGTGCTGGGCTCATAACCCTGACATCGATGGATCGAAACCATCCTCTGCTATAGTTTAATGTCACCTCGAGCTGTTTTCCTTTGGATCGGTGCTCTCTTCTGCAAGCCGCCTTTGCGTCTACTTTCCGAGTGTCCAAATGTCGGATATCGATGCACTCGCCAAATCCACTCAATTCAAGTGGCATGATTTTAGAGGTCTCAGTGGTATTCTGTACTTCGTCTGTTTCCTCTGAACTGAATCGCAAACCCAGTTCCCTGCGATGCCAATCAGCTGGTAAAGGTGAAACACATGCCTTGCGGTTTCGTCCATTCCTTGCAGTAATACGCCACCCTGGTCCAGACGAGAATGACAAGCAT
>NW_025182020.1:0-2523 GCF_004010195.1 Chiloscyllium plagiosum | reverse complement strand
AACCTGAGCTACAAATCTTCTCAAAACTTGCTCGGACACCTACCAGCGAAGATGCTGGAGCAGTAAGAGCATGGGTTCCTGGGGATAATACTTTAGGCACATCAGAATATCACAGGTGGGATTTTCTCACAGCACTAGGGAACTATCTTCGATTGCGGTCTTGAGTGAGTATGATAGTTGCACAGTCTCACGTGCCAGTTTAGGTTTCTGCTGGGTGCACCAGGTTCCTCCCACTGTACAGTGATGTACAGGTCAGATGGCTTAGAGATGGCAAATGTGGGGTTCTGGATGTAGATGGGTGGATTGTGTGACGATGCTGCTCCTCAGCACGGTTATTCTGCTTCACTTTTTTTCAGAGGAGTAGTAAAGGCAGAGGTTCTGATATGCCAGTAATTATCTACTTGATGAATATTTGATGTTTAAAAAGAATCGTTTCAACAAGAAAAGGGGAGTGACCACTTTTCCCAATTTAGGAGTTTTTACCGGTTTGATTTCTGCTGGAACCCACAGAAACTGCTGGACCCAAAGAAGAAGCTCCATGCTGAACCTCTTTCTCTCTGATATTCTCTCCTGTAAGAAACTTTGCTTGAATAGATTTTCTACAGTGTGGAAACAGGCCCTTTGGCCCAACAAGTCCAGACCGACCCTTTGAAGAGTAATCCACCCAGACCCAACTCCTTACATTTACCACTGATTAACGCACTTAACAGTATGAACAATTCACCTGATCTACACATCTTGTGAAATGTGGGAGGAAATCGGATCACCCAGAGAAAACCCACGCAGACACGGGGTGAATATGCAAACACCACACAGACAGTGGCTCGAGGCTGGAATCAAAACCGGAACTCTGGTGTTGTGAGTCAGTAGTGCCAGCGACTGAGTCAACCTATCGCCCCGAGATTGATTTTACCTTTTCTTTTGCCAGGGCGGTGTTTATGGGAATGTTGCGGGTATTTCAAACAGCATCATGAGTTAAGATTGAGTCGACTGAATTTTCAGTTGGTTTAAGTTGAAAAGCTCAATCAAAGTAATTTTTGATAGGTAGATAAGGGCACTAAATTAGAGCACCAATGACGCTCTGAGAGAGACTATTATTTTGGGGAGTTCAAAAGTACACTTCCTGAAGTACTAAGAACCTCAGGTAGAAGAGCAATGAGTTAAAATCGCAAGATTGCAGCGAAAATGGCAAACGATTATGACTTGGTGCTTAAATCAATGTATGGCCTCCAACATCAATTTCAATCCGTGAGAGATAGAAATTGGGGAAAAGAACAATCCTCACGTGGAAAGGGGAAAGTAGATCTCGGTGAAGGTCATAAGGATAACTTACTACAGGTTAAAAAGGAAATCCTTGAAGTGAAAAGGGAAGTTAGAAAGCCTGGGTGTTTTCATTGAAATAATGCAGGCGACATGAAATCACAGTATCGGTTGATTAGAAAAAAAACACTGAAATAGCAAGCGCAGGAAATCAGGATAAGCTATCTTATTTTGTTCGAGTGGTAATGGAAAGCAAATGGAGGCTAAAAACCTGCACCATAGTGTACAAGCTGTTCGGGGGTTGCTTAAGGAGCATGTGCCAAATCTTCTTAAACCATGTACCTGCGAAGGTAAAGATTACTCGCTTAGGCCAGAGCAGCAGACAAAGTAGTTACAATATTAAGAAATGCAGGATCCTCTAAGTCGTTGATGTTGAAAGATGAGGAGATATGTACCTCTGAATGATTATTGAAGGAAATAAGTGCTAATAACAGGAAGCACTCAGTTATGAAGAGTGAGTTCAATGTGTCCAGCGAAGAGTAGAGACGTTGTGGCAGGAGTAAGCTCTCAATTCCAGGAATACAATTTCCCCTTGCTAAAGACATAGCTGTTTCACGGGTTGGAGTGCCAGTGGAAACACAAGCAACTGGTCGACTGCAGGAAGCACTTTCTGGGATTTTTCTTGACTGTGCAGTAATGAGGTTACAAAGTCACCAGTTGAAACAGAGGAGATCAAAGAGTATAGATAAGAAAATTGAAGTGGAATGAGCAGACACCGTAATCAAATGTTTGAGACATTTCAGGAGAAGATAGATGACAAAGCAGACACCTTCAGTTCATAGAAATTAACTGAGTTACAGCAGAAAGGTGAGAAATTAAAACGATTATATCGAAAAACATACACAGAAGAAGAATCCAGATGTATCCAGGTGTGCTACTTTATTAAAAATGATGTTTTAATGAAAAAATTGAGATAATCAACTATTCAAGCAGATGAGAAATGACCAGAAGTTCATTAAGTCGTTTTGCCAGTGGGTTATAGAAAGGAGCAGTTGCAGTGTTCACATGAGCAACCAATAGGACATCATTGTAAGAAAACTTCAAGCTAAACTACAAAAGCATTTTTACTGACCTGGACTGCACAAGGATGTTGTTGAATTTTGTCAGACATATCATACGTTTTAAGTAATTGGAAAACCACAGGCAGTAATAAAACCCTCAACTGTAATACTTGCATTTGAGGAATATTTTACAAGAACCTTA
>NW_025182019.1:0-2523 GCF_004010195.1 Chiloscyllium plagiosum | reverse complement strand
AAAGAGAGAGAGAGAGTAAATTTGACCTGATGTGAAGCAACAGCTCATCGTTCCCTCTGTCCTTCTTTACAATTCCTGTCAGCAATGTGGAATTTACCACTTTACTAATTACAGAGGGATCCTCGGGGATTTAATTGAAATCCACCACAGTGTGTCCAGCAAAGAGGGAAATCAGCTCATCATAATTTCTCGAGGAAGACCTCTGGAGTTACCAGAGCAGTTTGTGTGTTCAATAACTCCCTGGAATCAGATCTTCATCTATGATTTATTCACTTTGCATAAGTTTGATAATTGGCCATGGTGTTGAAAAGTATAAAATGGATGCCCAAGATTTCGACAAACAAGGATATTTCAGAGGTGTATGTGAAGGCAATTACAGAGGGAGGAAAATTGAGAGATTTTGTACAGATATGAAAAAGAATGAGAATTTTAAAATGACTGCTTGCTTAACCAGATGCAAATGACCTTGAGATAATAAGATACAGGAACAGAATTAGGCCATTCCACCCATTGAGTTGCTTCTGCCATTCAATCATGGCTGGTTTTTTTATTAATTTGCGGGATGTGGGCATCGCTGGCTGGGCCAGCATTAATGGTGGTCATGAGATGCCTTCTTGAATCGACCTTCTGTGGGTTGACCCACAATGCCCTTAGAAAGGGAATTCCAGGATTTTGATCCCGTCACAGTGAAGGAACGGTGATATATTTCCAAGTCAAGAGGGTGAGTGGCTTGGACGGGAACCTTGCAGGGGATGGGTGTTCTCATGTACCTGCCACCCTTATCCTTCCAGGTGGAAATGGCTGTGGGTTTGGAAGGCGTTGTCTGAGGATCCTTGGTGAATTTCTGCAGTGCTTCTTGTAGACAGTACACACTGCGGCTACTGAGCGTCGGTGGTGGAGGGAGTGGATGTTTGGGATGTGCTGCCAATTAAGTGGGGGCTGCTTTGTCCTGGATGGTGTCAAGCGTCTTGTGTGTGGTTGGAGCTGCCCCCATCTTCTCATCCCTTTCTAGTCCAGTGACATTTCAAATACATCATTACCTTTCCTGTTCTCTCTGCTATGACTCTTAACAATATTATTAACCAATGTAGCTGATTTAAATAACTTCAAAAAATGCTCATCATGCAAACAGCAGTAAACCCACAAAACAACGCTGGAAACTTAGAGAACACTCAGCAGGTCTGGCAGCATCTGCGCAGAGACAGAAACATAGATAACCTTTCAGAATTTCAACTTTCATGGTTCTATTGTATTTCTCTCTATCTCCACTTCCTGCTCTGCCCGATGAAGAATGAGCACAAACATCCCCTCCCCCTCGGCACCCATTCTCCCCTTGCACCAAATCTACATATTTCACATTGTATAACACTTCACTTCGGTGGTTTCTCGCTCTCTGCTCTCCCATGCTTGCTGTAAGAATAGGGGACACTCTGGTGCTGTGTACTCACCGGGACCCCAGATCTCCTGGCACTGTTTATCTGCAGACTGGCAGATACCATCGCTGCAGTATAAAGTCCCATTGCTGCACGTGTACCCATCTTGCAGAAACACATTTTCGGGGCAATCAGAGAAATTTCCTGAACAGAACTCCGGCAGGTCACATTCTCCCATCAGCCCTCGGCACATTGTCCCTGCTGGAAGGAACTGCAGAACAAAGACTACAATGAAATGTGCTGTCATTTAACAGTACCTAGTCATTGGGAGTCAGGAGGTACGCTCCTCGTTGCAGTATTCTTAGCCTGAGTCAGGTTGAATTTCTGATCAATGATAACTTCCCAGGATGTTAATAGTGGGGGATTCAGTGATAGTAATACCATTGAAAGTCAAGGGCTGGTGGTTAGATTGTCTTTTACTGGAGATGGTCATAACTTGGCATTTGTGTGACAGAAATATCACTTACTACTTGTCAGCCCAAGCCTGGATATTGTCCAGATCTTGTTGCATTAGGACATGGACTGCTTCAGTACCTGAGGAGTTGCGAATGGTACTGAACATTATGCATTCAGCAGTGAACATCCCCATTTCTGACCTTATGATGGAGGGAAGGTCATTGATGAAGCAGTTGAAGATGGTTGGACCGAGGACACCACCCTGAGGAACTCCAGCAGAGATGTCCTGGAGCTGAGATGACTGACTTCCAACAATCACAACATCTCCCTATGTGCCAGGTGTGACTCTAACAGACTTGGAGAGTTTGTCCCCTGATACCCATTGATTCTAGCTTTGTTAGGGCTCCTTGACGCGACACTCGGTCGAATGCAGCCTTGATGTCAAAGGCATTCCAGTGACCTGCTGCTGTATTAACATGACAAGATCATTTCCACTATTACTCCTTGCCCCATATCCCAGCCCCCTCTGTAGAACTGTGCAACATAATGCAGTGAGATCTTACTTGACAGTCTTTGCAGCAGGTACCCGTGGATGGGCACTGTGCCCCAGGTTTAAGTTTACATGTTGAGGGCTCACAGCAGGGGTCGGTACACTCCTGAGGGTAAAACGGAGAGAGTGTGAGAGTGAGAGAGT
>NW_025182018.1:0-2522 GCF_004010195.1 Chiloscyllium plagiosum | reverse complement strand
GTGTTCCATCAGCCATGTGTTTTCCCACAGTCCGAAACTGTTCAAGCCTTTCTGCAGCTTCCCCACTTCCTCAATATCATCTGCAAACTTAGAAAAACTGCCCTCAAGTCCTTTGTTCAGTTTGTTCATACATAATATAGTTCCTGGCTCCCTAAGAACCGTCCACCATCTACAAGGCACAACAGTCAAGGTGCTTGACTCCATTCAGGTTGAAGCAGTGGCTTGACTTGAATTACACCTGTAAAGTCTTCAGTCCCTGCACCACTGACTCTCAGTAGAAGCACACCCTACCCCATTTTGTTGTGAGTTTACTTCATTATGGCGCAGAATCCCTGTCAATTGATGTCACTCCTTCTCAACACTAACTGAGTGGTGCTCACACCAACAAATGTCACTGTGTATTGATGACGATGGAGGGAGGTCGGCGGGGGGATGTCTATGATTAATAACAGTGTGACATCCAGAATGAAACCTGCCCCGACAGCCTCGGATGTATCTGTGCCCGCTGCCACCGCTGCAGGCATGATCAGTCTTCCCGCAGGTCAAATCAAGGAAAGCGACGGGCCTGGATAGTGTTCCCAGCTAAGCTCTCAGATCCTGTGAGGACCAACTCGCAGAGGTATTCACATTCAATTTCAGACTCTTCCTCCCAAAAGCTGAAGTCCCAACCTGCTTCAAGAAGACCAACATCAACCTTCATCATTGTGCTTCCAATTAAACCTGTTGGACTATAACCCGGTGTTGTATGATTTTTAACTTTGTACACCCCAGTCCAACACCAGCATCTCCAAATCATAACATCCACCTTGTAAGTGAGAAAGCTCATGCTTTAATGACTTAATGATTACCGCCCAATGGCTCTAACCTCAATAAACATGGAGTGATTTGAAAGGCTGGTTCGGGCCCATATCACCTCCAATCTCCCAGCCTGACTTGATCCCCGATACTATGCCGACTGATGTAACGGGTCCATAACAGATGCCGTGTCCCGAGCCCTGCACATATCCCTAGGACATCTGGACAACAAAGACACCTATACCAGACTCTTGCTCATTGACGACAGCTCCACCTTAAACATCATTATCCCCTCCAGATCTCAAACTTCCGTGACCTTAGTCGCGGCTCCACCCTCTTCAACTGGATCCACTGGTTTCTGACCCACAGACCACAATTAGTGAAGATAGGTATCTGCACCTCCGCCACAATAACACTCAATACTGGAGCTCCTGGAGGATGTGTCCTCAGCCCCCTACTGTACTCCCTGTACACACACGGTTGTGTCCCTCAGCCCCCTACTGTACTCCATGTACACACACGGCTGTGTCCCTCAGCCCCCTATTATATTCGCTGTACACACACGGCAGTATCCCTCAGACCCCTACTGTACTTCCTGTACACACGTGGCTGTGTTGCCAAATTCCAAACAATGCCAACTGTAAGTTTGCTGATGACATCACCAAAGCAGGAGGGATATCAAACAACGATGAGTCTGAACACAGAATGGAGATAGTAGGTTTGGTGGCATGGTGGGATGATAATAACCTCCCTCTCAAATTCGGCAAAAGTAAAGAACTGATCATTGACTTTAGAACGAAAGGAGGGAAACAAGCCACGATCTACATCAACGGACGAGACAGTGCAGCGCGTCAAGTCCCTCAGACTGATGATAACTGGCAACCTACCCTGTCACATAGTTGTGACAGTCAAGATACTTCAAAAACGACTCTCCTTCTTCACTTGGCTCAGGATATTTAGCATGCACTACTTCTACAGATGCACTATTGTGAACGTACTGTCTGGGTAATGGCCTGGTACGGCCACGCTCTGCCCAGGACCATCAGAAACTACAGAAGATTGTGTTCAGAAACTACAGAAGATTGTGTTCACAGCCCAGACTATGACGGACTCCAATCTCCAAACCATTGACTTATTTACACGGCTCGTTGCTGCAGAAAGACTTCGCCCACCTCCTGTGAAGCTGTAACCTTGTATGCCTCACTCTGTCCAAGGACCCTGTGATCTCTGTTTTCTTGTTTAGGGTCTTGTGCCTGCACTACAATAAAAACAAACCTTTCCATTGTACATTTGACTAAAATAAACGAAACCAAATCAGATCAAACACGTGGACTGCAGTGGCTCAAGGTCTTCTCAAGGGCAACTGGGAAAGTGAATAATGCTGCCCCAGTCAGAGATACCCATATCTAATTAATGAATATTCGAAGATGACCACACTTAGGAAGGACAGACAGAGGGAAGCAAATCGCTTTTATCATGATCTTAGATATACACAGTTTTCCCTCACTATTTGTAAGTAGAGTGTTCCTACAAAACCGTTCACAAGCGGATATGGTGTAAAGTGCAGTAGCACTGATTTATATGGGAAAACTTTCGACTTTCTTCGTAAAAGTGAAAATCCTGTTCGGATTTCTTTTGGTTAGCGAAACAATGTCCCAATGTAAGTCATTCCCCAAAGGGAAGTGGCGAAAAATGAACTTTTGAAAAGCGGGTGATACCTTTATTTA
>NW_025182017.1:0-2522 GCF_004010195.1 Chiloscyllium plagiosum | reverse complement strand
TATTGCAGTAATGAATTGGATCCTCACCCTGTCTAACTTCATTAAGTTGTGCTGTTAGTATTTATTACTACAGTAATGAATGGGACCCTCACCCTGTCAAACTTTTCACCAAGTTATGCTGTAAGTATTCATTATTGCAGTAATGAATTGGACACTCACCCTGTCACACTTCCTCAAGTTGTGCTGTAAGTATTTATTTCTGCAGTAATGAATGGGGACACCCACCCACTCAAACATCACCAAGTTGTGGTGTAAGTATTTATTACTGCAGCAATGAACGGGACCATCACCCTGTCAAACTTAACCAAGCTGTGGTGTAAGTATTTATTACTGCAGTAATGAATGCGACCCTCACCCTGTCAAACCTTTCACCAAGTTTTGTTGTAAGTATTCATTATTGCAGTAATGAATTGGACCCTCACCCTGTCACACTTCATCAAGTTGTGCTGTAAGTATTTATTACTGCAGTAAGGAATGGGACATTCATCCTGTAAAAATTCACCAAGTTGTGGCGTAAGTATTTATTACTGCAGTAATGAATGGGACAATCACCCTGTCAAATCTCACCAAGTTGTGCTGTAAGTATGTAATACTGCAATAATGAATGGGACAATCACCCTGTCAAACATCAGAAAGTTGTGGTGTAAGTATTTATTACTGCAGTAATGAATAGGGCCATCACCCTGTCAAACTTCACCAAGTTATGGTGTAAGTATTTGTTAGTGCAGTAATGAATCAGACCCTCACCCTGTCAAACTTCTTCAAGTTGTTCTGTAAGTATTTATTACTGCAGTAATGAATGGGACCCCCCCAGCTGTCAAAATTCACCAACTTGTGGTGTAAGTATTTATTATTGCAGTAATGAATGGGACCCTCACCCTGTTATACTTCGGAAGCCGTGCTGTAAGTATTTATTTCTGCAGTAATGAATGAGACCCTCCCCTGTCAAAAAACCACCAAGTTGTGCTGTAAGTATTTATTACTGCAATAATGAATGGGACAATCACCCTGTCAATCATCAGAAAGTCGTGGTGTAAGTATTTATTATTGCAGTAATGAATCGGATGCGCACCCTGTCAAACTTCAACAAGTTGTGGTGTAAGTATTTATTACTGCAGTAATGAATGGGAGCCCCACCCTGTCAAACTTCACCAAGTTGTGCTGTAAGTATTTATTACTGCAGTAATGCATGGGAGCCCCACCCAGTCAAACATCACCAAGTTGTGGTGTAAGTATTTATTACTGCAGCAATAAATGGAACATTCAGCCTGTCAAACTTTTCACCAAGTTGTTCTGTAAGTATTTATTACTGCAGTAATGAATGGGACCCTCACCCTGTCACACTTCACCAAGTTCTGCTGAAAGTGTTTAATATTGCAGTAATGAATGGGATCCTCACCCTGTCAAACTTCACCACGTTGTGCTGAAAGTATTTATTACTGCAGTATTGAATTGGACTCTCATCCTGTCAAACTTCACCAAGTTGTGGTGTAAGTATTTACTGTTGCAGTAATGAATGGGACCCCTTACTCTGTCAAACATCACCAAGCTGTGGTGTAAGGATTTATTACTGCAGTAATGAATGGGACCCAAACCCTGTCAAACTTCACAAGCCGTGCTGTAAGTATTTATTTCTGCATTAATGAATAGGACCTTCCCCTGTCAAAAACCACCAAGTTGTTCTGTAAGTACTTATTACTGCAATAATGAATGGGACAATCACCATGTCAAACATCACCAAGTTTTGCTGAAAGTAGTTATTACTGCAGTAATGAATGGTACCCTCAACCTGTCAAACCTCACCAAGTTGTGCTGTAAGTATTTATTACTGCAGTAATGAATGGGACAATCACCCTGTCAAACATCAGAAAGTTGTAGTGTAAGTATTTATTATTGCAGTAATGAATCGGACCCGCACCCTGTCAAACTTCCCCAAGTTGTGTTGTAAGCATTTAATACTGCAGTAATGAATGGGAGCCCCACCCAGTCAAACATCACCAAGTTGTGGTGTAAGTATTTATTACTGCAGCAATGAATGGAACCTTCAGCCTGTCAAACTTTTCACCAAGTTGTTCTGTAAGAATTTATTATTGCAGTAATGAATGGGACCCTCACCCTGTCACACTTCACCAAGTTGTGCTGAAAGTGTTTAATATTGCAGTAATGAATGGGAGCCTCACCCTGTCACACTTCATTAAGTTGTGCTGAAAGTGTTTAATACTTCAGTCATGAATCGGAGCCCCACCCTGTCAAACCTCACCAAGTTGTGCTGTATTTATTACTGCAGCAATGAATGGGACCTTTAGCCTGTCAAACTTCACGAAGTTGTGGTGTAAGTATTTACTGTTGCAGTAATGAATGGGACCCTCACTCTGTCAAACATCACCAAGCTGTGGTCTAAGTATTTATTACTGCAGTAATGTACGGGACCTACACCCTGTCAAACTTCACCAAGTTGTGCTGAAAGTATTTTTTAATGCAGTACTGAATGGGTCCCTCACCCTGTCAAACTTCACCAAGTT
>NW_025182016.1:1292-2522 GCF_004010195.1 Chiloscyllium plagiosum | reverse complement strand
ATGCCAACACCCCAGGAATGAATGAAACACATTGTCATTGTTGGATCATTACTTGAACAATCTCATCTGCATGAGATCCTACTTTGCATTGTACCTTCCATTTATCTGATAATTCCCTAGTTTTAATTTTGATCAAATAACCCACTGTTATTACTTTAACTCCCACAAAGCTGTCAGCAACATGAAAATGTGCAACAAACATCACCACAATGCTGCTGTTTTAGGTCCCGAACCACCGCCAAGTTGTGACTTTAAAAAGAAAGACATAGATCTTTCTTAAATGCAGTAATTTAACAAAATTCATGTCCAGAAATCCAAACATTATGATCCCAGCTGATGGTATTACAGCCCAAATCAGATCCCAGATGGGCCTGTGGCTGGATCGATCTTATTGTGAATTGTTCTTAGTTCAGAGAGAGACCAGTCACAAAAACCACAAGCAATCAAACGTGCAGATTGCTTTGAACAGTAAAGCAGGCGATGTTTATAAGGAGTGAAAATAAAACAGATTGAAGTGGAATATTTTCATAGAGCATACATTTAAAGATTTCAAAACATACCCCAAAAGTATTTCTATTCCAAAAACACCTTTGACATTCTCTATCTTCCCCTACAGAGCTTCAGCAAACTTTAGTTTCTCTTTCTGTCTTGAGCAACTGTTTGACACATCTGCCATCAGTGAAGAACACTGCAGAAAATCCCCAAATAGAAGCTAAATCATAAGACCATAAAGCAATCCCATTTTCCCCCAAATGACAGGGGTTTTGGCCCATAAACAAAATCCATCCTTGATCTTTTAAACGAGAGCACAATACACATCTGTTTCCCCTGTTCACACAAAAAAGTTTCCCAATGTGACCAAAATCCCATTTGTGCAGAAATTGAATTCGATGCTGAAAGGGGAGAATGTGCTGAGCTATGAGGAGAAGGTGGAGAAGTGGCATTTTGTGAGTGGTCCTTCAGAGAGCTGGCACAGGCATGATGGGGTGAATGGCCTCTTACAATGCAGTAGACAGGTTTTCTCTCTGTTCGATTTCCCCAGCGTGAAATAGATCACATTGTGAGAAGTAGAACAAAGAAATCACGTTTTACACTTTGGTTCACAACAGCTGTTTCAAGAAAGAATTAGACCTTCCCTAAATGGCGAAATAATCGATTTGCAGTGTTTACAATGCTGAGATTACTTTTGTCATCTTTAGAAGGAGAGCCCAGAGACCACAAGGAGACTGT
>NW_025182016.1:0-1174 GCF_004010195.1 Chiloscyllium plagiosum | reverse complement strand
CAGATGGTGAATGTGCGGTGTGTCACCTTCCACAAGGACTCCAACAGTGGGTTTCATGCCTGGCAGGGAGCCTTTATTTGTGTGAGGACAATTCAGCGATCATGGCTGAAGTCAGACAGTGAGATTGAAATCCCACTCCCACCTTCCCAGATTCTGGGACCATAAAGTCAAGTATCAAAAGAGGGTGACACTTTGACTAAATAGCAGCATGTGACCAAGGGATCCCCAGGGATTGACAGTTGTGAAATCTTTTGTCAATGTGTTTGTCAATGTAGAAAGTATTAAGCAAGAAATGTGAAAGAGTGAACAGTCACTATATTCTGTTGTTACTTTGATGGGATATCTGATATACCTTCAGCATTGCCAAAACGTGAATACTTGAACAGTTTGTCCAGACCGAGCTCCACTACTTACTCCAAATCTGTTCCATGAACCTCTGTCTCAACATATTGTAAGTTTATGTATGTCACCTTATCATAATTCTGAAATGAGAGTAAAAAATGTCACTGTATGGCATAAACTGAACTCCCACCAAAGTGCATCAATGCTGAGAGAACTGTCCCAAGTGTCCGGGTGTGGAAGAGCCTTCATGTTCTGGAGGGACTGCGTCTGAAACAGAGTTTGGAGTTTTTAATGGGATTCCTGACAGCAGAGAGAAAATGAGGTCTGCAGATGCTGGAGATCAGAGATGGAAATGTGTTGCTGGAGAAGCGCAGCAGGGCAGGCAGCATCTAGGGAACAGGAGAATCAACGTTTCGGGCATGAGCCCTTCTTCAGGAATTGTATTACAACATTCAATGTTAAAGAGACGTCAGTGAGTGAGGCTGTTTGTGGGTCTTTGGGAGAGATGGAGGGAATCGCAGATGGTGAATGGGCGGTGTGTCACCTTCCACAAGGACTCCAACCTAATGCCCGAAACGTCGATTCTCCTGTTCCCTAGATGCTGCCTGACCTGCTGCGCTTCTCCAGCAACACATTTCCATTCCTGACAGCAGCACCTCCTGATTCATTCCCTTTCTCTCTCACTCTCTCATCTTTCGTGTTGTCCTGTTCTGTCCCTTTGGGTTATCAATTGCAACATTGAGATAATGTTATTGAAATTCTCCGACATTGAGCCAATGTTAATGCCCACATGTCCCGGGCATCTCTCTGTCTGTTTTAACACATTATTGAA
>NW_025182015.1:0-2522 GCF_004010195.1 Chiloscyllium plagiosum | reverse complement strand
ACGTTAGCCAACCTCCAGTCTTCCGGCACCTCACCTATGGCTAGCAATGATACAAATATCTCAGTAAGAGGGCCAGCAAACACTTCCCTAGCTTCCTTCAGAGTTCTCGGGTGCACCTGATCAGGTCCTGGGGATATATCCTTTTTTATGCATTTCAAGACATCCAGCATTTCCTCCTCTGTAATATGGATATTTTTCAAGATGCCACCATCTATTTCCCTACATTCTGTATCTTCCATGTTCTTTTCCACAGTAAATACTGATGCAAAATACTCATTTAGTATCTTCCTTCATCTTCTGCTGCCTTGCTGATCTTTGAGGGGCCCTCTTCTCTCTCTAGATACCCTTTTGTCCTTAATGTATTTGTAAAAACCTTTTGGATTCTCCTTAACTTTATTTGCCAAAGTTATCTCATGGCCTTTTTTGCCCACCTGATTTCCCTATTAAGTATACTCCTACTGCCTTTATACACTTGTAAGGATTCACTCAATCTTTCCTGCCTATACCTGACATATGCTTCCTACTTTTTCTTAACCAAACCTCAATTTCTTTAGTCATTCCCTATAGCTACCAGCCTTTCCTTTCACCCTAACAGGAATATATTTTCTCTGCACTCTCATTATCTCATTTCTGAAGGCTTCCCATTTTCCAGCCGTCCCTTTACCTGAGAACATCTGCCCCCAATCAGCTTTTGAAAATTCTTGCCTAATACTGTCAACATTCTCCAATTTAGAACTTCAACTTTTAGATCTGGTCTATTCTTTTCCACCACTACTTTAAAACTAATGATATTATGGTCATTGGTCCCAAAGTGCTCCCCCACTGATACCTTAGTCACCTGCCCTGCCTTATTTCCCAAGAGTAGGTCAAGTTTTGCACCTCTCTAGTAGGTATATCCACATACTGAATCAGAAAATTTTCACTTAACAAATTCCTCTCCATCTAAACCCTTAACACTACAGCAGTCCCAGTCTATGTTTGGAAAGTTAAAATCCCCTACCATAACCATCCTATTATTCTTACAGATAACTGAGATCTCCTTACAAATTTGTTCCTCAATTTCCCTCTGATTATTAGGAGGTCTATAATCCAATCCCATTAAGGTGATCATCCCTTTCTTATTTCTCAGTTCCACCCAAATAACCTTCTGTGATTTGAAACTATAAAATTGATTTGGAATTGGCAATATAGGTAACTTAAAAGACATAACATAATTTTAGACAGGTTGAATTCACATTCTGAATGGATTAGATTACTTACAGTGTAGAAACAGGCCCTTTGGCCCAACAAGTCCACACTGACCCTCCGAAGAGCAACCCACCCAGACCCCTTCACCTAACACTACGGGCAATTTAGCATAGCCAATTCATCTAACCTGCACATTTTTGAACTGTGAGAGGAAACCAGAGCACCCGGAGGGTGCTTTCACCCTAACAGGAAACCCATGCAGACACGGGGAGAACATGCAAACTCCACACAGACAGTTGCCTGAGGCAGGAATCGAAGCTGGGTCTCTGACGCTGTGAGGCAGCAGTGCTAACCACTGAGCCACCGTGCTGCCCACAAAAACCCAAAGCAGTGAAGGGATGGGCCGCCAGAAAGACGTGATCAATGGCAATGGTGGAATACAATGGATAGAATATCATATGAGATTGAATGATGCAGGTATGGAGAGATTTGCAGCTGAGTCACGTGAGAAGTTCAGTGAGGCCAATCATGACATTAGGAGCAACTCACTTCATCTTTCACACATCCGCTGGATGGTGAGGTGAGTGTCTCCCTAGATAGTGGCATTTTGTCAATTAAGGGGGATTATAACTTATTAAATGACTTAATTTGCCTCATTAATATTCAGCTTCGTATCTTATCAAACGTGCCCAACAATCTACACATCAAGAATCCTTGACATGACAGAGCAGATATCTGGCAACTTCAGCTCACTGCTTGTTCCAAAGGACTTACATTTTGCAACCTGGCGTCAACATCTCATGACACACTCCATGGCCACTAACCATATGCACCCCAAGTCTATGGACACAGCATCAAATATGTGCCAGTTTCTAAGGACCCTCATGGAGCATCTTTGATCCGCTTACGGTACCCTTCTGCACTTCAATGCTGCTCCGGCAACTATCATTGTAATGCGGCATCCATACCTTGCACTGCTCTTTTGCTCTTTGCAAAGATACCAGACTCATTGTACTGCTGCATTGCTGTGCTTTTTAGCTCAGCTACAAAGCCAGCAGTCCACAGTCAAGTCAAAGGGGACAGCCTTCAGTCAAGGAATTTTGACACAGTAAATCAAGGGCAGCTTCTGACAGTAGTCTAGGGTTTTGGACACTGCCGATTAGTTGTTTATGATGATCAGAGTTAGAATCGTCTCCTGAGCAGCTGAATGCAGGCAGCCCTCTAACCACTTGACTCTTTTTGCCCTATTAATGGCTGTTTTCCTCCTGGAATGAAACAGGTATTAATGGAGATAGTACAGTTGGAGGGTAGGGATCTAAGTGAGTGAGCAGGTA
>NW_025182014.1:0-2522 GCF_004010195.1 Chiloscyllium plagiosum | reverse complement strand
CGAAGTTGATACAGCTCTAGTTCGAGTTCCCTAGCACGATTTTCGAGGAGCTGGAGTTGAGTGCACCTCCCGCAGATGTCGTCAGCAGGGACACTCGTGGTGACCCTTACCTCCAACATTCTGCAGGAGGAACATTCAACTGCCCGCACCTCCCTTCCCAGTATTCTAAATTCCCAAAGAGACTGGTGAAAAATAAATAAAAATAAACTCGTTGCCGCACCAATCTGGCGCACATGCCCTTTCTTTTGCTTAGAGAAGGAGGACGACTGGGAGACACTACCCGACTAATGCTTCGGGTAATGCAACCACACAAATTTACGACTTCCCAGATGTCCTTCGCTCCTCCCTCGTACTTCTCAGCAAATGGAGTCCCGACTCACGCGTTAAGTCTCTTTTAATGCTGGAAAACTCACCCTTCTCGGCAGTTCTCGCTTCACCACACCTTGTCTACTCGCCACTCTGGCAAAATGGTGGCCCGACTCCCGAGGTAAGTCCCTTTTAATGCGGGAAAACGTATCCTTCTCGGCCGCCCTCGCTTCACAACTCCTTCTCTCCACGCCACTCTGGCAAAATGGAGACCCAGCCCCTAATTAAGTCCCTTTGAATGCGGAAGAATTCACCCTTACATGCAGCCCTCTGTTCACCACGCCTTCTGTCCTCGCCCCTCTGGCAAAATGTAGACCCGACTCCCGAGGTAAGTCCCTTTAAATGCGGGAAAACTTACCCTTCCCGGCAGTCCTCGCTTTACCACAACTTCGTTCCTCGCCACTTTTGCAAAATGGAGGCCAGACACCTGTGGTAAGTCCCTTTATATGCGGGTAAACCCACTCTTCCCTGCAGCCCTCCCTTCACCACTCCTTCTCTCCTCGCCGCTCTGGCAAAATGGAAGGAGGTTTTGTAAACTCTGATGTCTAGCTGGTTCCTGAATTAACGAGCCAACTAATCCTTATAACCAGTTCTAGTTTCGTATCCTTCTCGCAATAATACCTGGTTACAAATGAAAATCAGGTTTCAGAGAAAGTACAATACCTACTTGAAGTGACAGGGGACGCAGTAGTCAAATGGCAAAGATTGGGATGCAAGAATGAGATTCAGGAAATATCAAAGATACATTTGCTAAGTCATTAAGAATTTTAATTCGAGTTGACCATGATTGTCTCTAAGTACATGATGTGAACTTTCGTTCTTTTCGTGCGACAGCAAAAATTGTGAAAAACTTTCCTGAGATCTCAGTACATATATGTTGACGGGTGTCTCTATGAATGCTGCGCTGTGCACACTCAAATGTTTATTTACTTTATCACATTCAATTGTCTAATCGCGGACTTCTCTTTCTGGATTTATTTTCGTTTCAAATAAAGTATAGGAGCAACAACATTTCTACAAATATTTAAAACAAATGAAAAGGAAATTGCACCAGTATTGACCGATGTTGCAAACATGAACGTAACACCGGCGAATCACTTGCAAGCGGTATTCCCATTGTTGTAAATTCAATCATTGTTTTGAACTTTCTGTTTGCATAATTAATGAAGCAACTCAAACGATGCCAGTATTCCTCTGAATTGCTATTTGACTGACGTTTTTCATGCAATCAACCGAAACAAATTTCAGAATTTTGAACGCATTGCAAGCGGTTTTTCGAAATATTTTCACGCTCTTGCATTCTATAATGCTTCTAAGCTCTTGCAAAGTCTCAAACGAAGTGAGCCTTATTGATATGCTTTGGTTGCAGTTCATGCACATGCGCTCACATTTGACATGCAAGAATGAAGCTGTGCACAGAAATCTTCAACAGAAGATATGACAAATTAACATATCAATTATCGTTTCAGTTAACGAATGAATCAAGTTCTTATTTACTAGAGAGAACTCACATACATTTTTGAATTGAGCTAACTGGGAAAACTCTAATCCAGTCACTGATCAACAAAGATCTGGCCATCTCTGGAACAATACTGACTGATTTTTTTCAGTATTAAAAGACACAATTTCCACTATCTCCAGCGGGATGCAACAACCAGACTCATACCTCCCTCTCTCTTGTCAGCCTACCGCAAATACCATTCTCTCCCGGACCCACTGGCCCATTCTTCATCCACGTCTGACACCACCGTTCCCAGCCCCCAGTGCGACATGAAACCTTCCCCTGCAACCACAAAAGGTGTAATTCTTGCCCTGTACTCCATGCCTCAGCTTGTGAACTCAAGCTTGCTTTATCCCTTCTCGGCCAACGTCTCTGCCCGATTTTGCACTGTCAGGAATCTGGAGATGTTTTCACCTAAATCCTTCTCAGTGCCAATGCTTCTAACGCATTTGTTCTATAATTGACACCTGAATTTGATATGACAAAATGCAACAAGTTTCATTTTACGGATTAAGCTCCATCTGCCTTTTCTCTATCAGAATCTGTAACCTGTCTACATATCGGTGTATCCGGATGTATCATTTGATAATTCCCAGCACTACCTGCAATTTTTGTATCATTTGCAAACTTACTAATCAGACCACCCACATTTTCC
>NW_025182013.1:1280-2522 GCF_004010195.1 Chiloscyllium plagiosum | reverse complement strand
TTCTCATTTTGCACATCTGATCTCAAAGATGATCCTCCAGATCTCCCACTGACCCCTCACACTGTTTCTGTTTCCTTCCCTTTTTGTCTCTCCGTCTCTGCTGATGTTCCTTTGAAGCCCCCATTTCACTGTCGATCCCATGTGCTGATGTGACTTGTTGTCTCTCGTTCTACACGTAATCCCTTTGCTGACGTTCTTGTTGGCCTCTCACTGTGCACTCCCTTTCTCTACTGACATTCATTTGGTCTCACTGTGCATTCACTTTCTACACTGACGTTTCACTTGACTCACATTGCACTTATTCTTTCTGCTGATGTTACTCTTGGTCACTCATTCTCTGTGCTGTCTCTCCACTGATGTTCATCTTAATGTCTCACTCTATGTTCACTCTCACTCTCTTTGTTCATAATCTACTCACTTCACATTCAGTGACTTTGTATAAAGTTCCCAAAATACATGTTTGTGTCTGTCCCTTTCACTGCTCGGTTTGGAGCTGTTCAGAATCACACGATTCTCTCCCTCTGCTCTGAATTAAGGTTTGGAATATGCACCTGCTCAGTATCTTTCATGTACAACTAACCCACGTGATCCTCTCTAATTCTTGCCCTTATTCTGGTGCCCCCATGGATCTCCTTTCCAGTCTCGATCTGCTGCCTCTCTCGATGGTCAGCACACATTCCAGATTTCCCTTTCAATAAATGCCAGCTTTGTTACTGCATCCCTGCTGCTCTGTCTGAGCCCATCTGTCTTGCTTTGCTGCCTGGCACTGCATCATTTGGATGACTCTGCTGATCTCAGCAAAGCAACTATTGAATGGAGACTGACACCTGTGCAAGTTCATGCATTGCATTCCATAATTCTTATTTATTTTATTGAAGTCCAGTGTCAAAAGAATGGCAAGCCTTGTCCCTATATTAACAATGTGATACACTGTAACTGATACAATCAGTTTTATACAATAGCACATTTGCAAATCTCTGTACAGGTCCCAATAACACGGTGGCTTTGCTCACATTCTAATGTCTCTGTTTGTTTCCCTTGCACAGTTAACATGATAGCTGTTGTGATCCTAACCCGGGGAAGATGTGGCCTCTCCAAATGTGTTTCTCGATACTTGGTGGCCATGGCAGTGGCAGACCTTCTGGTGATTATCCTGGACGTGATACTGCAGCATATTCCACGGACTTTTCACGAAGAATTTTATCAGCTGCGGTACTCCATTCGTGTGTGTAATATTCATGC
>NW_025182013.1:0-429 GCF_004010195.1 Chiloscyllium plagiosum | reverse complement strand
AAACCATGTCGTGTGTTCTGCTGCCCTCATTATAATTCACTGTGGGAAAGGAGTGGAACCAGCACAGGTGGCCTTGTAAGTATGGTCAATAACATTCAATGCAGAGAGATGGAAAATGGTTCCTTCCATTCCAAAAAAGGAGGGTACAGTATACGCACAGGTACCAGTTGAAAGATTTGTTGGGTTATCCATATGTACTAAGGCTCCCTCCCCCTTGTCTTCACAGAAGAAAATGCCATCATTACTCCTCCAGTTAAGATGATAACTCATTCTCAAACCTTTTATTCTAGGTGAACAGCTGCCTACAAGTTTATTTCTGTTCAGAACCTATCTTTCCTCTGGTGCTGTGACTTTAACTTTTCATATACTCCTTGCATTTCTTTTTTTACTCCTTGGTCAGTGACATCGACCTCTCAGAGTTCGAGTCAG
>NW_025182012.1:0-2522 GCF_004010195.1 Chiloscyllium plagiosum | reverse complement strand
ACAAAGAGTGAAGCAGAGTCTACACAGATAGACGGCTGTATGTTGTTCCTCCTGGTTCCTTTGCTCGTGATACATATGTGTCACTTTAACTTGGTTTGCTGAACGTGAGGGGGGAAAGAGAATGGTTCGTGCCAAGTCTCAAGGAAATGCCTTCTATCTCCGAGAAAACATTATTGTAATCCTATGAAGGTCAGAAGCTGGTGAGAATGGCGAAATATTTCAGGAGTAAGGCATTAAGGATGCTTTACGATTTATGAACAGTGCAGAGACACACACCAACTGCACATTGAGACTGAGAATTCATTCAGAGCCTGGAGCTCCCTCTCTCAACCAACATGGGGTCTCTAAACTGAAATGTGAACTATTGGGAATTACATATCATGGGAAAAATGCAATTTCTCACAAAATCACCATCTTTTTTTCTGGACATAATAAATATTAGTCCATAATCCTCAAGTTTAAATGTTATCGCTTGTTATTCTCTCGCAGTGCTACAGATTAAACATTCACTTCCCTCCCACTCTCCTTATAAAGCAGGAATTAGTCTTCTGAAACTCCTTTGCACTCTCAGTTACAACTAAATAATTCCTTATAAAAGTGAGAAAATCTGTCACCATTGCCCCAACACTGTCACAGCAAAACTCTACAACTGCAGGAAGATGTCATTCCTCCTTTACTTGAATCATTTTCTACTGAAAGACAACATGCCATTCACTGTCCTGATTACTGGCTGGCCTTTATAAATTGTGTTAGTCATTCAAGACCAAGAACACACAAGTCCTATTCAATATCTGCAGTTGCCAATCTCTCATCTTCGAATAAATACAAAATTAAAAGGACTGCATTTGTTGCTCACATTCAAATCATTTCTTTGCCTTGTGGACAGCAGTGCTCCAAGCACTGATAGATGTGATCCCTGTGAGCAATGAATTTCAGTCCAGAGCAAGACTTTGCTCTCTGTATTCTCCCCATTATCCAATTCTTAATCGATGTAGTATATTCAACCCTTACACAAGGACTCTAAAATTCTTCACTCACTTGTCAAAAGCCTTCTGAAAATTCAAACAAACCGTTCCCATTGATTCTCATTTGTCCATGTCACAATCAACATCCTCCACAAACTCCAATTAATTTATCAAAAATGATTCCCCTTTCCTGAATCTAGGCTGACTCTGCAAATCATATTATTATTCTCTAAATATTATTATTACTAAAAGCATCTAATATTTTCCTGACAACTGGCATCAGTTGATATTCTGGTTTCCCTCTATCTCCTGTGTTACATATTTCCGATTACAGCCGATACTTTCAAGTCTGCAGGACCCTTTCCATAATATAAAGAGCCTTGACGAACTTTGACCACCCTCATAGAGTTAAGGAATTGACAGTACAAAAGAAGGCCATTGACCTATTGTGTCTGTACCTACTCCTGAAAGAGCTACCCAGCAGCGCAACTCTCCAGCCCTGAATCTGTTGCCCTCTCAGTCAGTACACAGAGACAATCGAGACGTTTCTACCACACTGAAGTCTCCTCCACCACAACAACTTCCAATATAAAAATTGTCTCTGGGCACAACTGCCCTGAACATATACAAGAAATACGGATTTCACTGGATTCTACTCTCCTACCTCTTATCAGTTAATTACCATTTACACAATGTAATTCAATAATTTGTTTGCAAAGGTGCAAACATCTTATTGCACAGCCTGTAGGCCTTTTTTTTTTTATTTGTTGCAGCCTTAGCCCAAAAGCAAATGTTTTGTTAACTGAATAGCGTTGGGCAACTGTCTGTGTGGCGTTTGCACATTCTCCCCGTGTTTGCGTGGGTTTCCTCCGGGTGCTACGGTTTCCTACCACAGTCCAAAGATATGCAGGTTAGGTGAATTGGCCATGCTAAATTGCGCATAGTGTCAAGGGTGAATAGAGGGTAGGGGAATGGGTCTGGGTGGGTTACTCTTCGGAGGGTCGATGTGGACTTGTTGGGCAGAAGGCCCTGTTTCCATACTGTAGGGAATCTAAAAAGAATTTACCTGTTTATTGGGATTCAAGGGTCAGACACAGTATGTATTTCTCATGGGCTAAGAAACAGAAAGGAATAGAAGACAGTGACTGTGGAGACTGATGAGTAGTAAAGTAACATTCCCCCCAGTCAACAATGTCTTCCTGACAGACAGAATAAAATCAAATGTAGAGAAAGAAAGTGGATCGGTTGTGTTTCGGCAGGGCGGCACAGTGGTTAGCACTGCTGCCTCACAACGCCAGGGACGCGGATTCAATTCCCGTCTGCATGGGTTTCTTCTGGATGCTCCGGTTTCCTCCCACAGTCTAAAAATGTGCAGGTTAAGTGAATTGGCCATGTTAAATTGCCCGTAGTGTTAGGGGAATGGGTCTGGGTAGATTGCACTTCGGTGGGTCGGTGTGGACATTTTGGGCTGGTTTCCACAGTGTAAGCAATCTAATATTCGGAAGAAGGAATGGCAAGTGACAATGTAAACAAAACAGGATAATTTGAAATGGAATG
>NW_025182011.1:0-2522 GCF_004010195.1 Chiloscyllium plagiosum | reverse complement strand
GGCTGGAATCAAATCCAGGTCCCTGACGCTGTGCGTCCGCAATGCTAACCATTGAGCCACCTCTGCTTAAAATTTTCTCCTCCTATTCACATCCCCACGGCCCAATTGGTGAATCTATATTCCTTACATCAGAAAATCAGGTTGTGGAAGCAGGTGTCTCAGTAAAACCCAGTGACAGTCCATATGTTCTGTGTCTCTGAAGGGGGATCCTATACACAACACCCTCCAGTCCACACTTTTCTTTCACTTTCCCGAGACATGGCTCCAGTGGCTTCATGGGGACTACAACTCCCACAATCCCCGAAGCAGGGACCACACGTGAGCAGGGAATCCCCGGCACGATACATGTACAGAATGTGGGCGGGTTTTGGAGCATGTGCTTTGGGTAAGTATACTTTGCGGAAAGTATTTCACACTGTGATTGGCTGGAGGAGGAATGCATCTGCTTATAGTATTTATCAGTTGAGGGGTCAAAGTGTCACCACACCCATGGAGGACCATTCTCTATCCCCAATTCATTGTAATGGTGTGAATCAACGAATCGGAAACAAAGAAGGATCTGACCCATTCTCCCAGACTGAAGGTTCCTCTACTGTCCAGGATCTGCCACCTCCCTGTATGTTTCCTTTTGTTTCATTCTGCTGTTACATTATTGACTTGCAGCAACTGAAAGGAAAGGAAGTGAACCCAGAAAGGGTGCAGAGTCTAACCAGGGACGGGAAGTAGTGGCATGGATCTGTTTATCAGCAACTCCATGAGAATGTGGAGGGTGTACATTAGGGGGTAGCACAGTCAGAATGGTGGGGGAGAGTACGTGGGCTGGAGGGTTACAGCTTTTGGGGAAGAAAGGGGAAAAAGATATTCCAGAGAAACTAGAATTGTCTGTTCTGAATTTCTAACCTGTACATATTCCTTTATACAGGGTGCTAGATGGTGAAGATTTGCAGACTGAAATCTCAGAATCATGTGCAGATCGTGATTAAGTTAAACAACATTTGAAGAACCAAAGACAGAGACTCACTCGGCCAAAATCCTGTAACACTCTCCCTCCCAGCATTGTCGGTCTATCTGCGCCAAATGGACTGCGAATGGTTCAAGACAGCAGCTCGCTACCATGTTCTCAAGGGTAACTAGAGATGAGGAATAAATGCTGGCTGAGCCAGTGATGCCCATATCCTGGAAATGGTTTCTATCTCTAGTTGCTGAAACCCAATTGATGTTACTGCAGGATGATAAGGGATGCTGAGTGCATCCTCCAGGAGGCAGCACCATCGAATTAACCCTGCCTACACCCACACAGTAACATAGCAACGTCACTGGAACAAAAGGCACTGAAACCAAAGGAGGACTTAGATATAGTTCTTCGAGGTAAAGCCATGAAAGGGGATTGGAACACAGCAGGAACAGGAGACTGAGCTGGATGGTCAGCTGTTTCCCATTGAATGGTGGAGCAGGATTGAAAGGCTGAATGGCCTCCTCCTGCTGCTATCTCCCAGGTATGTATATAGCCATGGAGCCCGGGTAGGAAGGAGTAGGCAGGGATTCTCCAGGAGATTGCACTTCCACAACAGTGGATTCAGTGAGGGATGGTTTGATGGATTTTATTTAACGTTTAACTTTAACACAAGGTTTGTAAATTTTGGTGTTAAAATGTTGTAAAAGTTTTTTGCACAGCAAATAAAATTAAAGAAAATAACGTAAACTATCTGAATATAACAGTTTTAAAACTATCAACCTTTGTAAAACAATATCCTGTCTATTCCCGGACACCATCACTTTCCAGCTACTCAAACTCCAGGGAAATATTCCCTCCCTGTCTGAACCTTTGGTTTGATTTAACTGCTTTTCAGTTCTCGTTCTGTGAGCTGTGAAGCGTTCTTTTTCCCCATTTCTCCGACCCAGAAATGTTGTCACAGCAACCTTCCTACCATCAAAATCATCATTACGCCATTTTGCTTTTGGTTAATATATAATCACCAGCAGTGCAAAAATGAGGACCGCAGATGCTGGAAACCAGAGCCTAGATTAGAGTTGTGCTGGAAAAGGGCTTTTGCCAAAACGTTGATTTTCCAGCTCCTTGGATCCTGCCTGACCTGCTGTGCTTTTCCAGCACCACTCTAATCTAGACATATCATCACAGGACTGAAAACCATTTGTGTAGCCAATAGAATATTTCCAAACAAAGCCCATTACGGGCTAAGCAAACCATTACAAATGACAGAGTGAGAAGGGACGAAATCAAAGTAGAGTTGTGCGGAGGGGGCAGCGGTGGAGATAAAGTACTATATTCCCTATGGTGCCCACCTCAATCTAAAGGCATCGAGGGCATTGATACACACCACATGCTTCTTCTCCAAGGACACCCTACTGTGTAGCCTTTATCCTCAATCATAGAATAAAATCCCTACAGTGTGGAAGGAGAGTATTGGCCCATCAAACCCCACCGACCATCCGAAGAACATCACGCCCAGAGCACACTATCACTGTCGCACTGCATTTCCCATGGCTGATCCACCTAGTCT
>NW_025182010.1:0-2522 GCF_004010195.1 Chiloscyllium plagiosum | reverse complement strand
TGTGAGCTCCTGTCCCGGTCATGTTTAATCTCCCTGTGAGCTCCTGTCCCGGTCATGTTTAATCTCCATGTGAACATCCATCACAGTCATGTTTAATCTCCATGTGAGCTCCTACACCAATCATGTTTAATCTCTATGTGAGCTCCTGTCTCAGTCATGTTTAATCTACATGTGAACTCCTGTCCCAGTCATGTTTACTCTCCATGTGGACTCCTGTCCCAGTCATGTTTAAACTTCTGTGTGCTCCTGTCCCAGTCATGTTTAATCTCCATGTGAGCTCCTACCCCAGTCATGTTTAATCTCCAAGAGATCTCCTGTCCCAGTCATGTTTAATCTCCATGTGAACTCCAGTCACAGTCATGTTTAATCACCTTGTGGCCTCCTACCCCAGTCATGTTTAATCTCTATGTGAGCTCTTACCCCAGTAATGTTTAATCTCCATGTGTGCTCCTGTCCCAGTCATGTTTAATCCCCATGTGAGCTCCTGTCCCAGTCATGTTTAATCTGTATGTGAGCTCCTGTCCCAGTCATGTTTAATCTCAATGTGAGCTCCTGTCACAGTCATTATTAATCTCAATGTGAGCTCCTGTCACAGTCATGTTTAATCTCCATGTGAGCTCCTACCCAGTCATGTTTAATCTCTATGTGAACTCCCGTCACAGTCATGTTTAATCTCCATGTGAGCTCCTACCCCAGTAATGTTTAATCTCCATGTGGACTCCTACCCCAGTCATGTTTAATCTCCATGTGAACTCCCATCACAGTCATGTTTAATCTCCATGTGTGCTCCTACCCCAGTCATGTTTAATCTCTATGTGAGCTCCTGTCCCAGTCATGTTTACTCCACATGTGGACTCCTGTCCCAGTCAAGTTTAATCCCCATATGTGCTCCTGTCCCAGTCATGTTTAATCTCCATGTGAGCTCCTACCCCAGTCATGTTTAATCTCCAGGAGAGCTCCTGTCCCAGTCATGTTTAATCTCCATGTGAGCTCCTACACCAGTCATATTTAATCTCAATGTGAGCTCCTGTCCCAGTCATGTTTAATCACTTTGTGGCCTCCTACCCCAGTCATGTTTAATCTCCATGTGAGCTCCTGTCCCAGTCAAGTTTAATCTTCATGTGAGCTCCTACCCCAGTCATGTTTAATCTCTATGTGAGCTCCTGTCACAGTCATGTTCAATCTCCAAGAGAGCTCCTATCCCAGTCATGTTTAATCTCCATGTGAGCTCCTGTCTCAGTCATGTTTAATTACCTTGTGGCCTCCTACCCCAGTCATGTTTAATCTCTATGTGAGCTCCTGTCACAGTCATGTTTAATCACCATGTGAGCTCATACCCCTGACATGTTTAATCCCCATGTGAGCTCCTGTCCCAGTCATGTTTAATCTCCATGTGAGCTCCTGTCGCAGTCATGTTTACTCCCCATGTGTGCTCCTATCCCAGTCATATTTTATCTCCATGTGAGCTCCTGCCCCAGTCATGTTTAAGATCCTTGTGAGCTCCTACACCAGTCATGTTTAATCTCAATGTGAGCTCCTTCCCCAGTCATGTTTAATCACCTTGTGAGCTCCTGCCCCAGTCATTTTTAATCTCCATGTGAGCTCCTGTCCCAGTAATGTTTAATCTCCATGTGAGCTCCTGCCTCAGTCATATTCAATCTCTATGTAAGCTCCTGACGATGTCATGTTTAATCCCCATATGAGGCCAACACCAGTCATGTCTCAGTTATGTTTAAACCCCAGGTGAGCTCCGACTCCAATCATGTTAAATCTCTATGTGAGCTCCAGTCCCAGTCATGTTAAATCTCTATGTGAGCTCCTGTCCCAGTCATGTTTAATCTCTATGTGAGCTCCTGTCCCGGTCAATTTTAATCTCTATGCGAGCTCCCGTCCCAGTCATGTTTGATCTCTATGTGAGCTCCTGTCCCGGTCAAGTTTAATCTCCATGTGAGCTCCCGTCCCAGTCATGTTTAATCTCTATGTGAGCTCCTGCCGCGGTCATGTTTAATCTCCATGTCAGCCCCTGTCGCAGTCATGTTTAATCCCCATGTGAGCTCCTGTCCCAGTCATGTTTAATCACCTTGTGGCCTCCTACCCCAGTCATGTTGAATCTCTATGTGAGCTCCTACCCCAGTAATGTTTAATCTCCATGTGAGCTCCTGTCCCAGTCAAGTTTAATCTTCATGTGAGCTCCTACCCCAGTCGTGTTTAATCTCTATGTGAGCTCCTGTCACAGTCATGTTTAATCTCCAAGAGATCTCCTGTCCCAGTCATGTTTAATCTCTATGTGAGCTCCTGTCACAGTCATGTTTAATCTCCATGTGAGCTCATACCCCTGACATGTTTAATCCCCATGTGAGCTTCTGTCCCAGTCATGTTTAATCTCCATATGAGCTCCTGTCGCAGTCATGTTTACTCCCCATGTGTGCTCCTATCCCAGTCATGTTTAATCTCCATGTGAGCTCCTACACCAGTCATGTTTAATCTCAATGTGAGCTCCTACACCAGTCATGTTTAATCTC
>NW_025182009.1:0-2522 GCF_004010195.1 Chiloscyllium plagiosum | reverse complement strand
GCCCTTACTAAGAGGGATGTTCCCTATGGGTAGGTTGAACGAATGAATCTCGAGATGGAACAACGTGAATCCCTCTTGGGCGGGAGTAGTATTAGAGACGGGCAGTTTGATGAACAAGCTCGGGAGTTATTAAACGCCCTGGAGAAGAAACTTACAGTTTAAAAATTACAGGTCGTAAGAAAAGACACGGGGGATTTGTAGGGGGTAGTGTAATTTTTAAACGGTTAGCTGCATTTTAGTCTTTTCTACCTTATAGTAAACACAAGCAGACACTCGAAACTGTTGCCGGAACTCCCCCATGTTTTTATGAATGAAACAATTGTAACATCTTTCCTCGATAGCTGAGAGACCGCCCTTAACCACAGTTGTACAACATCATCCATATAAGGAAAGAACGGGGAACTCGAACACTGATTGGCCAAGTGAATAACAAAATAATCGCAGGCACCAGAACCCAAATAAGGAAAACAGTGTGGAACCCTGGCACTCATTGGTCAAGACAGCAGTAGGAGACGCAGCCCACATTTCCGTGTATATAATGCGTGGAGATTACTATGCTTGTGTGGGTACCTGCGGGAACAGCACCCGACTTTGCAAGTTGAATGAAAAGTTTTGGACAGACTCCTCCGTTTCTTTGTTCCTGGGCAGGGAAATAAAAGTGCCGGAGATGGGGCCGGACAGCCGCTTATCTCGCACAAGATTTTCTCCGATAAGTGCCTAACAGGTATTCCATACTCCGTAGTTGGGATTCAGGGAGGAGGACAGTGGTCAAAGAGTCCTTTGCTGATGTGAGGACTTAACAGACCACTTCATGCTGGCTGAATATTTTATGATGACTTTGCAAAAGCAAATTGTTAGTGAAGGACGACATCTCCCCCTTTCTCTTTTGCGACGTGACGATTTAGGCCTCTTTGAGTCGAGGCAACGCTTACCAGGAACACCGAAAGGACAACTGAAATCAAACTGGCACAAAACACCTTGACAAGGTAAAGACCATTGAGACTTGTTCTGTAAATGAACTGTCCAATTTTCTTGGTACAGTTGACCATTGCGGCAGTCATTCTTGGTAACATTCCATGCATCGAAGGAATCAGTTTCTCGGGCACATAAGGACATCTTTTTTCAGCGTAAACGGTACACAGTTTCTGGTTGCTCAGGATCACACGGGTAAACAGCCCCCTCTTCAGCACAAATGCCGGTGATAACGAGTCCACATAACAGACTAAGTTCTATCTTCATCATAATGGTCGTTCTGCATTAAGGATCAGGGTATGTAAAACAGATGAAAAATTACGATTCGGAACATGCAGCTATATCATAGTAGACTGGTTTGTTACAAACTGATTCCGGTTTGTCTTCCAGTTCCCCATCGTCTCCATCTCCATCATCACCACCACCACAATCCACCACCCCCTCCTCCCCGACCCCAGAAGGGGCTCTTCTAATCACCTTGGAATGATGAAGGTGAACCCAGGCGGAATGCCTGGCGACCTTTACAGCAGTCAGACTGGTGTGGAAACCCTGGAAGGGCCCTTGCCATTGAGATTGGAGGCTGCAGCTTGTCCAAATCATGATGATAATAAAAGAGTTAGGATATTCAACAGTTGGGATATTGTTGAGGGAGGGGAGTTTCTCATGAGGAGCACAGACCTTAGAGTGAAGATCTCACAAAACTTTGGTCAAAGAAAGAACACAGGACATATCCTTAGTCATGTATTTGAAAGGAATAGGGGAGGAAGAATCATCCCAAGGCGAGAGGAAAGCTCGACCTCGGATGATTTCGGCTGGGGACAAGCGAGTTTTCCCCACAGGAGTATCCTTGTAGGTGGAACAAACCAGAGGCTCCACCCTAACCCAGGAAAGACCTGTCTCAGAAGTCCATTTGGTAAGTTTAGTTTTCAGACTCTAGTCACCATGCTCCACGAACCCTGCAGCCTGTGAGCAATAAACACAATGAAGTTAGTGGTGGATCCCAAAATGAGAGCATAATTCCTCATGAATATCTCCAATGAAATGGGAGGCATTGTCAGACCGTACACAAAAGCTAATACCAAAGCAGGCAATAATCTCCTTGAGTAAAATATTTACAACAGTTTTAGCAGTAGCGTTGGAAGTGGGGTAAGCTTCAACCCATCAAGGAAAAAAAATTAACATTGACCAAAACATAGTTATAGTGCTGACAACTTTGCAAATCGATGAAGTATTTAAACATCTTTTGTATTTGGCATTAGTTTGTCAGAGGTCGACTCACATTGTCAGAGAACATAGAACAAAGAAAGTGCAGCCCAGAACAGTCCCTTTGACCCACGATGTTGTGCCGAGATTTAATCCTAATGTAAAATATAGTAACAATCTACGCACCCCACAACTCACTTCTATCCATGTGCATGTCCAGCAGTGGCTTAAATGTCCCCAATGACTCTGCTTCCACCACTACCTCTGGTAACGCATTCCATGCATTCACAACGCTCTGTGTCAAAAAGAAGCTGCATCTGACATCTACTTTATACCTTCCTCCGAAT
>NW_025182008.1:0-2522 GCF_004010195.1 Chiloscyllium plagiosum | reverse complement strand
TGTCTCCCTGTAACTACTCTCAATTACGCCCTTCGACTCCCGAATGATCCGAACTCCAGCTCCAGTCCCCTAAAGCTCTTTCCGAGGAGGTAGAGCTGTCTACACTTCCTGCAGATGCAGACAGCAGAGACACTAGTAGTGACACTTCCCTCCCTCATTTTACAGGAGCAACATTCAAGTCACTACAATGCATCCCCATTGATCTGATTTCCCAGACACACTATACACATATAAAAATGATGCAAAACAATGCTGAGTAAAGCAACATTTATAAGAGAAGTCCAGATTCTGATTCTGATGAGTGTTCTGCCCTTGGAACACACCTCAATTCTGAAAGAACAGCTACAAACAGAGAACAAACTTTGTTACGATCTAAAAGCAACGAAGATGAGCTTTCGTTAAGAACCGTGTACCTGACAAAATTTAAATATGAAATCTCCTGATCTGAAATCAGACGTGCTAAAATTATACATTAAGCTTACAAACAGGAACTCCCTTCAGGATTTGATTAAGAGAAGTGATTCTCCTGCAAAAGTTTTAAAATATGACTCACAACGGAGATTACAATTAATGCCTTTCTGTCTCTCTTCTTCTTGTTTCCTCCGTGTCAATAAACAACTTCTCCTTTGGCGAGTTTTGAAAAGATTTGAAGCTTAGGTGGGCTTGGATCGGCGCAACATCGAGGGCCCAAGGGCCTGTACTGCGCTGTATTCTTCTATGTTCTATGTTCTATGTTCTATGTAAGAGTTCTCAAGTTGAAGGGTCGGTCCTATCACCACTTGTCGGTAAGTGTTGGCATCTGCAAGTAGTGTGTTCACTTTCAATGTATTCTCTGGGTTAAAATGATTGTCAAGCGTCTTTTTTTCTGCAGTTAGGAAACCATGCTTTTATCTTTCTTTTGGTCTTTCTAGTGCTTTCCTTTCTGGTGTACTGACTCTGTTTCCTTCCGTTTTTTCTGCTTACCGTTAGTGCGCCTAACTGTCTGATAGTTTGCTAAGTTTCTTCAATGAGATGGTTGTCTTTCAGTGTTGTTTCTAATGACACGAAGAAATCTTTCTTGCTCGCATCCTGGAAGCTGTAATTTAATCCTCTTACTAAGATGGCTTTTTCAGTGACTGTTAACCGTTGGACCGATACGGTTTTTATCAATGTTTCTGCGTTTTCAGTGTTGTTACTCTGTATAAGTTTGCCTAGGATTTTTTGGAAGTTCTTTTTTTTATTTTCTCTGAGTTTGTCGCTGTCTAATACATATGACTTGTTGCGGTGTGTCTGTACATTCATGCTATGTTACATTAGTGAACAAAGCATTTTGGTGCAAGATTTCCCAGTTATATTCACGGAGTCTGTTGTGGGCATCATTAAAATATTCGCTAAGCATTCTGCGACCTTTTGCTCTGCTAGTCTTTTAGCTAGTTGTCTGTTAATGGGAAGTTTGTAATGAAGACATTTAGGTCGTACCTGTTTTCTTAGGCATTCGTGCAGGAATTACAGCTGTTCGTGGGTAGCACTTTGTCGGATGGCATTCATTTCCCATTTTCGGGCAATTTTTAGTGTATTGTGTCCAAATGTGTTAGCGAGGTTTGGGAAGATTTGCAGCTCAGACTGAGGTTCTGGATGTCGGTTTGCTCGCTGAGCAGGAAGGTTTTTCAGACGTTTCATCACCATACAAGGTAAACTTTCAGTAAACTTCCGGACGAACCATAGCTTTGATTCCTGCTTTCTATTTATACGTTTAGATTTCTTACCCGTTAGAATGCCATTCTTCGAGGAATTCTTTAGCGTGTCTTTGTTGAGCTTGCCCGAAGATTGCAGTTTTTTTCCCCGAATGGAAGTGGTGTCCTTCCTTATCTGTATGCATGGATATTAATGAGAACGAGTCATGTCAGTTTGTGGCTAGTTGATGTTCATATATTCTGGTGGCTAGTCTTCTGCCTGTTTGTTCAATGTCGTATTTGTTACAGTCCTTGCACTGCATTTTGTAAATGACATTAGTTTTGCTTGTTATTTGTACACGGACTTTCAAGTTCATTACCTGCAGTCTTTGTGTATTGGTGGGTTTGTGTACTATCATGATGCCAAGGGGGCAATCATATCCGAGATGTTTTTGATGTAGGGGAGAGTGACTAGGGTTTCTGGACGTGTTTTGTCTGCTTGTTTGAGTTTGTCGCTGAGAAATCTGCGAACTGTGGTCATTGTGTAGCCATTCTCTTTGAATACATTCTCTTTGTTTTTCCTTTGTTCTGCATTGCTTCTCTGTGCTGAAGTGTGTGTTTGGTCGTTGGAATAATGTTCTGATGCAGCTTCGTTTGTGGATGTTGGGATGAATGGTTCTGTAGTTCAATATTTGGTCAATATGTTTTCCTGGAGACGCTGATGTGATGTCACCATTGGCTGTTCACTCTACTGTGACATCTAGTAATGACAGTTTCTTCTTGCTTCCCTCCTCTTTGGTGAGTTTTATATCAGTAAGGGTATTATTACAGGTCATGAAGGTTTCCTCTAACTTGTTTTGTTGAGTAATA
>NW_025182007.1:1160-2522 GCF_004010195.1 Chiloscyllium plagiosum | reverse complement strand
AATGTTATGGCCAACACATTGTCGAGACTTGAATGAATAATCAAAGGTATTCGTGGCAGGAGTAAACAGACTGAAAAAGAATATAGTAGGGCATGTTTGCATGGTTATAGTCAGCATAATGGAGTGTACTCACAGAGTAAGACAAAGTGATTTAAAATGAAGCCATTTTTGTAATGGAGGTGTGACAATGCTATCACTTTAAAAAGGTTATTTTGTCCTTTGTTTTTACCAAGATCAGAGGTGCCAATATGTCTGGACTGGAGGCTAGTTTAACAATGGCAGGGGAGTTCTCCCAGTTCTGTTTATTCTAGGTTATTTTAATTGTAACAGTAAGAAGCTGCCTGCAATAGCAGAAAGGTTTCAAGCTTCACCAGATGGTTCCTGACTGGCTTTCTCTCTGAAATCTCTCTTACCTGTAAGAACCTGTGTTTGAATTTACCTTTTGCCAAAAGCTGTGTTGATGGGATGTTGTGGGAATTGGGGCCAATTCCTCAGTTAAGTTGCTGCATCGTGTTGGATGGTTTTCAGATGGTTACGTTATTCTAAATTCTGTTTTCCTTTGTTCGTGTTTCAACTGTAGTGTTTAAATAAATACTGTTTTGCTTAAAGCCAAGTGGTTTGACCAGCTGCACCATACGTGGAATATCGAATTCACATGTACCTTTAAAATAAGCGAAAGTAAGAGTTCTGGGCTCCCTTGTTGGAATATTTTGAGGGAGTCTGGCCTGGTCCATAACAACCTGCTCTTGCAGTTAGATAAGGATTCCCAGAAGCATGATCCAACTATACCTATGAGAATTAGCAGCAATATATGCTCCCTCCATTTGGGGTATCATCAGCCTGTGCCATTTTTCAGTAGATAATGGAGAGTTCTGCCCCTTGTCTAGTCGTGACATCTACTTATTCATTGAGAAAGTTTTCTTGAGCACAATGATCAAATTCCTCTCCATCCAAGCCCTTAATACTATGGTAATCTCAGTCTATGTTTGGAAAGTTAAAGTCCCCGACTATTACGACACGATTCTTCTTACGACTGTCTGCAATCTCCCTGTATATTTACTCCTTAATTTCCCATGGACTATTGGCGGGGGCTTTAGTACAATCCTGTCAAAGTGATCACCACCTTCTTTTGTTTCAGTTCAACACATAGATCTTCACTATCTTCAACAGAGTGAGTAAAGACAGCATTTCTCTTTCCCTATAGGGCATTACTGAACCAGTTGGGATGTTACGACAATTGACGATAGTTTCTGGTTGACATTATAGTCATAATTCCTTATATTTATTAAGATGAAGTTCTGTCATGATAGGATTTGACCCAAGTCCACAATAATACTTCTGAAGTATCTTGATATGGAGCTG
>NW_025182007.1:0-910 GCF_004010195.1 Chiloscyllium plagiosum | reverse complement strand
AGTCCCAGCCCATTTAACCTCTCCTTATAATGCAAACCTTCCAGTCCAGCCAGCATGCTAGGAAATCTTTTCTGCACTCTTTCCAGTTTAATGATATCCTTCACATAGTAAGGCGACCAGGACTGGATGCAATATTCCAAATGTGGCCTCGCCAATGTCTTGTACAGCTGCAACAAGACATCCCAATCCAAATACTCAATGCTCTGACCGATGAAAAAGAAACTTTGTTCTGTCACACTCACCAGGCCTCTACTATTGACTATGTAAGTCCTGCCAAAATGCAACACCTTCGATTTATCTAAATTAATCTCAATCTGCCACTCCTCAGCCCAATGGCCCAGTTATTGAAGATCTTGCTGCATTCATAGATAACCTTCTTCACTGCCCACTGTACCATCAATCTTGGTGCCACCACCAACCTACTCATGGTACCTCTGAAATTCCCATCCAATTCATTGATATAAATGATTAATAACAGTGGACTCAGAACCTGTAGTACATCGCTGGTCACAGACCTCCAGTTTGAAAAACAATCGTCCCCCACCACCCTCTGCCTTCTATCATCAAACCAATTTTGGATCCAAATGACTAGCTCTCCTGGATCCTGTGAGTTTTAGAGTCCAGAGTATAGCGCTGGAAAAGCACAGCAGATCAGGCAGCATCCGAGGAGCAGGAGAATCGACGTTTCGGGCATAAGCCCTTCATCATTCCCGGACAGGCATATGGACATACATGGAATAGTGTAAGCGGGATGGGCTTCAGATTGGTATGACAGGGTGGCGCAACATCGAGGGCCGAAGGGCCTGTACTGCACTGTAATGTTCTATGTTCTATGTTCCTATTCCTCAGATGCTGCCTGACTTGCTGTGCTTTTCCAGCACTACATTTTCAACTTTGATCTCCAACATTT
>NW_025182006.1:0-2521 GCF_004010195.1 Chiloscyllium plagiosum | reverse complement strand
TTGCATCCAGGAGTGGCTGCTAGGAACCCCTTTTGCCTGGGCTTTATTTCGACTGCTTCACTCAGGCGTTTTGCCATTATTTTCGTGAGCAGCCGGAGCAGCATCACACCGATGGTTATTGGTCGCCAGTTGTGAATGTTTTTCAAGCGGCCCTTATCCTCGCACTTAGGAATCAGGACCGTTCAACTCTTTTTTTTTACTGAATCGGGTATCGTGCCTGACTTTAGTCATAGGGAGAAGAGACAGGGTAGACTAGTTTCCTCTTGCTCGTGGATTGTTCTTATGTCCTGCAGTTTCAGGCCGTCTGGTCCGGCGGCACTGTTCTCGTCTATCCCCTTAATGTTCGCTTCAACCTCCTCTACCTCGATGGGTTTCATCAAGGACCCATCATCGACTTTGCCAGTGTATGGGGCATACTTATTTATGTTTGATTTTTTTATTTGGTGCTGACAGTTTCTCAGAGAAACATGTCTCCAACTCCTCTTTTGAGAGAGGACAGGAGGATGAGGTTGGTGTCCCCGTGATCTAGTTGGCGCTGGTTAGTTTTGTAAAGCTGCTGTGGCACTTTGCTACCGGTCATTTTGTCTTTCTTGGCCCGGTCTTTTTGAGGCCTCTTGTCTTGTCCTGTCTTTTCCGACTATTCATTAGTAGGTCGGTAATACTTTCCACTAGTCCGATTCCGAGGGGAAGCGTGTCCGGGTCGTTCCTCGCACTCAAGAGCACTTCAGCTCGTGTAAGCTGGTCATCTACGTCCCGATGTTTAGGGATCGAAGCCGGTGTTCTTCGGCTGGCTCTTTGGCGTTGGGCTCGATTGTCGGAATTTTCCTGGACACTCTCTGCCTCGGGATCGTGCGCGTCTCATGGTTGTGAACTCTGCCGGGGTGTTTGCCAGGAGCCTGCGGTTATCCGAGATTTGCTTTGGTGTTTTTGTTTTAAGGATGCTGGCGATGGATTTCTTTGATAAACTTGCGTCCTGCAAATCTCACCTCCAATTCCCTCAGGAGTGCCACCCCCTCCTGTGACCGTACGCGGTCACTTCTCCCAGGTTTGCCCTTGACTTTGGGTGCCGGCTTGAGGCGTTTCTCGTTGCGTAGAACCAGTTGTCTGTGCCTCTCGCGTTGACCAAGGCCCGACTGTGTAGAAAACGGTTGCGCTGCATGCAAAGTCCCCAGTTGGGGGGTGCTTTGCTCCTTTGCATTTTGGATAGTGGTAGGCGATTGAATGGTATTCTCCTGCTTTGTCACAGCGTGAACATTTTGCTCGGATGATCTTTATTCCGTGCACTTTGGTGACATGAGTCTTAAACAGGCTCCCCATGGGGAAGAGGCTCTCTGCAGAACAGCCCATCGGCAGGGTAGTGGATCATTACTTCTGGGACAGATGTTCTGCCACATGCTGGCTCAATAACAACTCCTTCCATGAAGGCAGTTGCATCAGCTGTTTCCTCGCCAGTCTCATTTTTAGTCTTTTTGAGGTGATTACCAGAGTTGTCTCTCCTCCCCTTCTTAAACAATGGGACGACTTTTGCTCTCCTTCAGTCTGATTGCACTATTCCCGCCGTTCAATTCCCGCCTCAGGCGACTGACTGTGTGGAGTTTGCACGTTCTCCCTGTGTCTGCGTGGGTTTCCTCCGGGTGCTCCGGTTTCCTCCGGCAGTCCAAAGATGTGCAGGGTCAGGTGAATTGGCCATGCTAAATTGCCCGTAGTGTTAGGTAAGGGGTAAATGTAGGGGTATGGGTGGGTTACGCTTCGGTGGGTCGGTGTGGACTTGTTGGGCCGAAGGGCCTGTTTCCACACTGTAAGTAATCTAATCTATTCCTGTGGACAAAATGATGACAAAAACATCAAAGCCAAAGGATCGGGAATCTCCTCCCTCGCTTTCCGGAGAATCCTAGGATAAATCCCAATCAGCCCAGGGGGCTTGTCTATGTTCACAGTTACCAGAATTGCTAACACCTCATCCCTGTGAACCTCAATCACATTTATTCTAGCAGTGCGCATCTCTGTACTCTCATTGACAACACTGTCATTTGCCAGTGTGAAAACTGAGGAAAATTATTCATTTAGAAATTCTACTATCTCCGTTTACTCCACGCACAACTTCCCACTATAATCCATGATTGGCCCTAATCTTACACTGCTCATTCTTTGATTCCTGACATACCTGTAGAAAATATTATGGTTTTCCTTGTTCCTATCTGCCAACGACTTCGCATGTCTCCTCCTTGTTCTACTTGTCTCTCGCGGTTTCTTGGGTGACTAGCAACTCTCAAGTACCTTAACTGAAACTTCACATCCTATCCTAACATAAGCCTTCTTCTTCCTTTTGACAAGAACTTCAGCTTCACAGCTCTCTGGTTCAACAACTTCCTCCCTGCTGGATAGGTACTTATTTATCAAGGACACGCAGTAGTTGTTCATTTGTGCCCATCCCCTGCAGATTCCCTCCTCATCCTATGCATCCTAAAACTTGCATAATCGCATCATAATTGCCTTTACCCCAGCTATAACTCCTGCCATC
>NW_025182005.1:0-2521 GCF_004010195.1 Chiloscyllium plagiosum | reverse complement strand
TTAAACATTAATCATAATATTAATCATTTCAATAAATGTAACACATCTCTACAAGGAGTCCAGTGGATGGAAATTCACAATTCTTGTATAATATATATTTTTGTGTTAAAAAAGAAGTATTTTGTTCAATAATCACTGCATGGCTCATTTTTTTCTTCAATCCATAAAACTAGGTACTATTTCTCAGTTTAATGATCTTAATAAATATTCAATCAACATCACAGCAAAGTGCTTTTGAAATATTGAATCATTTTAATTCTTCATGTCCAACACTAATTATCAAGACATTGCCATTACAATAATGGCACAATTTTTAAGAAAGCCTTTTGAACAGATATAGTAAGATTCACATTTAAATTTAAACCATTGTTTCTTGGTACTAATACTACAGTGTGAAAATGCATTTATTTTGCAGGTCACCTATCCCACAACAGAACCAATGACTTCCCATCCAACATTATTGCAAATATCTGATGTTTGCGCATTAGAATGATCAGCCTTAATCTCAGCCTCAAAATACAGGGAACTGTAATTACTTTTCACTGCATCAATTCCAGCTCATTTCCAGACATCACTCAGATCCATAGCAAAATGAGGTTTATCGTTATTACTGAATACATTGATAGACTTTGACGATTTAATTATTGTTGTTATCTAATAATTTTTAATATTCATTCAATCCAGTACATTTTGCAAATTTGGAATTACGGCACAGTACGTGAACTGCTGTAAACATTTTGCAGTGTACAATGTCACAATCATTGTTAATAAAAATTTTTATTTTGCCTGTGGAAACATAGTAGAATTCATTTAATTATATTTCACTTCAATGCTAAGATTTATCGTGTTTGTAATCACAATAAGACTTAAGGATTTTTCATGCAACAAAGTCAAATGATAAAGAATTAACATCTCTTTTCATTCAAAAATAACAATAAATTTTGGATTTTTGTAAGTTGTATATTTTTGGAAAGAAGGAATGTTGTCTTCAGTCGAATGCTCGCATTGAATCACTAATTCACAGTATCTGCTGTTTATTCTCTTCGAGTTCTCAAGAAAAGAAATTAACTAGTTCTGCTGGTTCTAAATTCGTGGAAAATATTTGACAATGTTGTGGTCTTAAAGGTGAAAAGACTAAGTGATCGTAAGTGATCAGTTTTTTTTTCAAACATTTCGAACACATACATTGTCATTCTGCAGTATTTCAAACGTGTAAAATAAGTTGCTTTCTTCATTTGTAAAATAAATATATGCCACTTCCGATTATTAATTAGTCAGCTAATTACCTACGTTTGTTATTAAAAATTACAATTCGTCTAAATATTGTTATGACCTTTGATCAAATTAAATTTCTAATTAATTTTCATTCATGAATTGTCTTTTTTTTTTGTTTTCCATTCACCTATTCATATTGAATGTAAATTTGACATGCTTTGACAATATCGGAGTGTGTTCATTTGAAATATATCTTTGCATATGTATCACTGATTTTACTTATTGAATATGGTTGCCCAGTGGCTCAGTGGTTAGCATTGCTGTCTCACAACACCAGAGACCTCAGTTTGATTCCATTCTAGGGTGACTGTCTGTGTGGAATTTTCCTGTTATCCCCATGTCAATATGACTTTGCTGTGGTTTCCTCCCACAATCCAAAGATGTGCAGATTACTCCCACAATCCAAAGATGTGCAGATTAGGTGAGCTGGCCATGCTAAATTTCACATTTTGTTCAGGGATGTGTGTATTAGTCAGCAGGAAATGTAGAGGAATATGGTCAGGAAATGTGTTTGGCTGGGTTACTCTTTGGAGGGTTATTTTTTTCGACCAAATGGCCTGTTACCACACTGTGCTAACAGGGATTCTACAATAGTTTAATTGGGTTTCTCTAAGTAATTCTAACATTTTTTTCAAAATTTGACTTTAGTTAATATGTTTAATACTTGATTACCAATGTGTTCCTAAATCTTGTAAACTATATCAATGCTTTTTGAAATCAATGCTCGCACAAAACACTAAACATGAGGTCACACAAAGGTCCCCATGACCAGCTAATTACTGTTTAGGGGAATAATCAGAGTAACTATCTGATTGTTCTTGAGATCAATCCCCACTGCCATAGTAAGGATCTGGTTATCATTCCCTCCAATAAATGCAGTAGTTGTCCTCTGGTATTTCAGCTTAGTAATTACACACGATACTGGTTGGTCAAAGCTGTGGTTATTCTTTATTATGAATGGCCAAGAATTCTAATGGAAGAGGTGTTCATATGTCCTGATGTGATGCATGATCACAATCAATTTTCAGTCCAAGTATTGCAAAAATAAAGTGTAAATTTAGTTTTGTTCAACTGCCGAGGCTAACATTTTCTGTTCATGTCCATTACAAATATTTGGAGAAAGTGAGGGAACGCAGATGCTGAAGATCAGAGTCAAGAATGTGGTGCTGGAATAGCAAAGTATGTCAGGAAGCATCTGAGGAGCAGCAGAAAACACGTTTCAGGCATAAGCCTTCATCGTCTTATT
>NW_025182004.1:0-2521 GCF_004010195.1 Chiloscyllium plagiosum | reverse complement strand
GGACTGTGCGGTGGTCACTCTCACCGATACTGTTGAGCCACACTTGGTGGTAGACATTGAAATCCCCCAGAGTACATTACACCAAAGAACCTTCCAGAACAGGAACAGGCCCTTCAGCCCTCCAATCCTGTGCTGATCCAGATCCTCTATCTAAACCTATCACCTATTTTTGAAGGATCTGTATCCCTCTGCTTCCTGCCCATTCATGTATCCTGCCTCTACCACCTTCGCTGGCAACGCGTTCCAGGCACCCACCACCCTCTGTGTAAAGAACTTTCCACGCATATCTCCCTTAAACGTTTCCCCCTCTCACTTTGAACTCGTGACCCCGAGTAATCAAGTCCCTCACTCTGGGAAAAAGCTTCTTGCTATCCACCCTGTCTGTACCTCTCATGATTTTGTAGACCTCAATCAGGTCCCCCCTCAACCTCCGTCTTTCTAATGAAAATAATCCTAATCTACTCAACTTCTCTTCATAGCTAACACAACATCTTGGTGAACCTCCTCTGCACCCTCTTTATAGCATCCACAACATTTGGTAATGTGGCGCCCAGAACTGTACACAGTATTCCAAATGTGGCTGAACCAAAGTCTTACACTACTGTAACATGGCCTGTCAACTCTTGTACTCAACACCCCGTCGGATGAAGGAAAGCATCAATTTTCCCCCGGGCTTTTCCATTTACTGTATAGTTCGCTCTTGAATTAGATCTTCCAAAATCCCTCACATTTGCCAGGATTGAACTCCATCTGCCATTTCTCTGCCCAACTCTCCAATCTATCGATATTCTGCTGTATTCTCTGACAGTCCCCTTCACTATCAGCTGCTCCACCAATCTTAGTGTCATCTGCAAACTTGCTACTGAGGCAACCTACACCTTCCTCCAAATCATTTATATATATCACAGACAGCAGCGGTTCCAGCATGGATCCCTGTGGAACACCACTGGTCACAGGTCTCCATTTTGAGAAGCTCCCTTCCACTACTTCTACTCCTTTTGCCCAGCCAGTTCTCTATCCATCTGGATAGTACACCCTGGACCCCATGCGACTTCACTTTCTCCATCAGCCTACCATGGGGAACCATATCAAATGCCTTACTGAAGTCCATGTAGATGACATCTACATCACTTCCCTCATCAACCAACTTTGTCACCTCTTCAAAGAATTCGATTAGGTTTGTAAGGCATGACCTTCCCTGCACAAAACCATGCTGCCTATCACTGAGAAGCCCATTTTCTTCCAAATGGGAGTAGATTCCTATCCCTCAGTATCTTCTCCAGCAGCTTCCCTACCACTGATGCCAGGCTCACCAGTCTGTCATTACCTGGATTATCCCCGCTACCCTTCTTAAGCAAGGGGAATTACATTAGCAATTCTCCAGTGCTCTGGGACCTCACCCGTGTTCAAGAATGGTGCAAAGATATCTGTTTAAGCCCCAGCTATTTCCTCTCTCACTTCCCTCAGTAACAGGGGATAGATCCCATCCAGACCTGGGGACTTGTCCACCTTAATGCCTTTTCGAATACCCAACCCTTTCTGTAGTTACCCTCTTGCTCCTCCTTCCATGTGAATAAAAGGCTTTGGGGTTTTCCTTAACCCTGCTCACTAAGGATATCTCATGTCCCCTTTTAGCCTCTTAATTCCTCATTTCAGTTTGGTCCTACATTCCCAATATTCTTCCAAACTTCATCTGTTTTCAGTCGCCTAGACCTTATGTACGCCTCCTTTTTCCTCTTAGCTAGTCTCACAATTTCACCTATTGTCCATGGTTCCCTAATCTTGCCATTTCTATCCCTCATTTTCACAGGGATATGTTTCTCCTGCACTCTAATCAACCTCTCTTTAAAAGCTTCCCATATATCAGACATGGATTTACCCTCAAACAGCTGCTCCCAATCCACATTTCCCAGCTCCTGCCGAGTTTGCTATAGTTGGCCATTCCCCAATTTAGCACTCTTCCTTGAGGAGCACTCTTGTCTTTATCCATGAGTATTCTAAAACTTATGGAATTGTGATCACTATTCCCAAAGTAATCCCCTACTGAAACTTTAACCACCTGGCCGGGCTCATTCCCCAACACCAGGTCCACTATGGCCCCTTCCTGAGTTGGACTATTTACACACTGCTCTAGAAAACCATCCTGGATGCTCTTTACAAATTCTGCTCCATCTAGACCTCTAATACTCAGTGAATCCCAGTCAATTTTGGGAAAATTAAAACCTCCTATTACCACCACCCTGTTTATCCTACATCTTTCCATAATCTGCTGACATATTTGTACCTCTATCTCACGCTCGCTGTTGGGAGGCCTGTCGTACAGCCCCAACACTGTTACCGCACCCTTCCTGTTTCTGAGCTCTGCCCATATTGCCTCACTGCTCGAGTCCTCCATAGTGCCCTCCTTCAGCATAGCTGTGACATCCTCTCTGACCAGTGATGTGATTCCTCCACCCCTTTTACCTTACACCCTTGAATCCAGCCTTGGTATCAAGGGCTGTCCCTCTCCCCTCCCCTCTGG
>NW_025182003.1:0-2521 GCF_004010195.1 Chiloscyllium plagiosum | reverse complement strand
TATTTGAAATTGGGAGAGGCTAGAATATGCTACTACTGGTTTCTTTAGGGTTTGAAGGACACTAAAGCACATGGCCAAATTGCTGGGATAAGAGGCAGCTCTTCCAACATGTGGATCATTGGGATTCCCGTGTCGGGCGGACCTACACAAGAAGAACTGGCAGCAATCTCCTGGCAGGCAGGTTTACTACTGTTAATCTGGAGGGTTTAAATGAGTGTGGCAGGAGGGCGTGGGAACCAAAGCAGTCGGTCGACAAGTACAGTGATTGAGGAGGAGCTAGAGACTAACATCCCACAGCTAAGACCAACAACAAACAGGCAGAAGCTACTGAAAAGAGTGGGACTGGGAGTCGGAAGTGTGCTGATTTTAATGTGAAGTTTATGACAGGTAAGAGAGATGATCGTGGAGCTTAGTTGAGTGTATATAACTACTTTGACAATATTACAGAGATTAGATTGGGGGAGGGAAAATGACCAGTCAATCCAATTGGTCCAGAAAGAGTTCCAGAATGTGCAGTGAGTGGCTGGAGACAATTGCTAGAATAATTATTCTTCAAAATAATTATCCAACACTTTATTTGAATTGGACAACATGCAGAATCCAAACTTGAGATTTAATGGAGGAAATTAGAATTGTCTGTTCATAACACTTTCCTGATTTAGTATTTCGTGATCTCCTGCCTCCGGATAATAGAGGAGAATAATTTCCATCAGGGAAACTCAAATTAATTAACAGACAATTATCTGAGGGATTTGGGCTAAAGTGTATTTATTTCAATGCAAAGAGCATTACTGGTAATGTAGATGAACTTAGAGCCTAAAACCTTACATGGGAGTATGCATGACCATTGTAGGGCTTTCGTCGAGAAGGGGACAGGACTGGCTGCTCAACCTTCCCCGTTCTTGTTGGTTTCGACGACGTAAAAAGCAAAGTAAAATGGTGGATGAGTTGCATTATGGATCGGGGAATATGTTACACCGGCATTCAGAGAGGACATACTGGAGTGTTCAAACACTACGGCAGTACAGGTACAGCTCAAATATAAATGGAAGAAATTACTGTGTCAGGATTATACTTCTGGGCCCCCCAACAGCCAGCGAGACATTGAGAAACAAATATGTCATCCAATTATGGAAAGGTGCATGAAAAACAGACTTGTCATAGTGGACATTCACAATGGAGCGACTTTGGAACAACAGGCTGAGACGGAGCAGAAATTGTTAATGCATTCAAGAGGCTTACTTGCAACGGCTTGTGAATAGTCCAACAAGAGCAAGGGCGATGCTGGCTCTCGTATTGGCTAATGAGGCGAGCCAGGTGACTGAATTTGCAGGAGAAGAGCATTTCGGAAACGATGATAACAGCTCCTTAATATTAAGATAGCTAAGACCATGGATACGTCAAGAGTTTGGGTGAAGCTACTGAATTTGGGGAAGGCAAATAACTCAGTACAAGGCGGGAGCTAGCGGGAGTTATTTGGCAGGAGCAGCTATCAGAGAAACATACATTTGATGCGTGGGAACTATTTATTTCATCCTGATTGCAATATCTCGTGAAAGTCCTTCTGCCTGCTCGAACTTTAATTTATGTTGTTTGAACGCATAGGCCCCTGCATATCAGGAGAAGAGATAATAATTGTTTATGCACTATGTCCTTCACTGGACAGTTTGTTTCTCCAGGCATCTCAAATTTTTTGTGGGTCGCAGCACAGATGGAGTCTATTCAGCCCATCGCGCTTCCACGAGCTCTCCAGCTGCACTATCTGAAAACGGAGCGATTGGTAATCGAGAGAGTGAGAATGTGTGTGCGTGTGAGACAGAGAGAGACAGAGAGAAAGAAACTGAAGGGAGATGAACAAAGTTCAGAGAAAAAGGGAGTGACAGACTGGGCGAGAGGAAGGGGTGTTAAACGAGAATGAAGTTAGACAGATTAGGAAACAGCATGAGGAGAAATAGATGAGAAGGAAAATTGATTTCGAAAGTCCCAAAGTCTCCATCTCTTTGTCTGTTCACTTACCCTGTGAGCACACTGCTAATACTGGCTGATATCCCAGGTCATTTATCTCCAATAATATGACAGAACTGTATTGCTGACAGCTAAACGGAATCCAGTAGACCAATAGATTAGTTCCAGGGAGAAAATGGATTAATTAAAACTGACTGGGCCAACAGTAGCAGGAAATAATAACCACACCTGAACACTGTGTGAGAGCCTGAGCCAGAGAATCTCAGTGAGGTGATCACTGACAGAGGGGAAAATAATGATCTCAGCTGTTGTTCAAACAATGGTTGATAAAGTTTGCACACAACTTCCATAATTTTGTAATACACATTTCAAATCATATAGCTCAATATTATGAGTACATTTTAACAATCTTACCTTTCTATACTTTCCATAATTTTGTAAGTACATAAAGTCATTTCGACCCTGTTTTTTTGCTGAATAAACGCATTTTATTACTGGGGAAGAAGCAACCTGTTCTGATGGGACAGTATTCATTTGAACAATGCTGGGGCACACT
>NW_025182002.1:997-2521 GCF_004010195.1 Chiloscyllium plagiosum | reverse complement strand
GTTTAATTATTTCCTGTCACCACAGAATCCAATATTGCAGCTATTCCCCAATCTCACACTGCCCCCCCACTCTCTCTTGCTCTCACCATTCTCAATTTCTTTCTCTCACTCTCTGTCTCTCGGTGTCCAATTCGGTCATCCTGCCCTCTCTATGACCCACTCTCCTCTGAGAGGGTGACAATTCCTTCCAGGGGGTCAGATATTTTGGGTTAGAGTTCCCTCCCGAGGGAGTCCCCTCTCCCAGATCCTGGGGGTTTCACCTGTTTGTGTCACCGATGCCCCAGTGACTTTAACTCCAGGCTTCGAACCCGTGATCTGACAGGCCCCAGTTAACCAGAGGCCCCGACAAACCAGGCTCCCACCCCCACCCCCAGAGGAGATGAAACCTCGGGGGGAAGAAACAGACCCCACTCACATGGGCCCCACGGGCTGCAGCCTGGCCAACAGGCCTCAGGCCTGTGCTCCCTGCCCTCTGGAGGTTGTTCTTGTCCAAGGCTTTCCTGGCCCCCAGGCATTTTGGATCTACACTTTCCTGCTTTCCCAACAAAAGTTCCTCGGGATAAACGAAAGAAGAGATGAGTTGGTGGGGGGGGGGGGGGGAGGGGGGGGGGGAACGAGAGGAGGAGTGTGATGCAAAATTACACAGCAAGATCCCAGGTTAAACATAATACCACCAACTCCCTTCTCCCATCCCCAATGCATTTCATAACCTCACAGCAACATCAAAATGCAAACAAATCATAAGAAAGCAATTAACCAGAGGCTGGAAACATTATTAAACACACACACACACACACACACACACACACTGTCACACAGTCACTGCCAGACAGGGAGAGCTGCTCCATCCCCACACAGAAAGAGAACAGGGTTGGAGAATGTATCTGACCAATTCCTTGCACACATTTATTCTGGGTGAGGGGTTAGTGAAGCCCACCCCTGCCCTCTCTGACACGTCGCATCGTCTTTCAGTCTGCTCCCTGGGGAGGGCTCTGTCTGATTGACATGTTAATTCCCAGCACAGGAGCCTTGTGGGATCTGGATGCCCACGGAGATGTTAATTCGGGGGCAACAAAGTGTCATCTTTCCCAGTTGCTACAACTCTTTTTTTTGAAGCCTTATTAGTTGTGTCAGTGCAGTTTGAAAATATTAAAGATTACTCCCACACTAGCGTCTCAGAGCCTGACTGTAGGTAGGCTTCCTGATACACACACACACACACAGGGCTGGGAATGGAGAGGGGGATATTTGCTGTGGATCTCTTGGGGTCTTCCTGCTGCATGTGTGATTCCTAGAATTAATCTCTGTCTCTGTCCCTGTCTGTCTGCCTCTGTGTGTGTCTCTCTCTGTCTCTGTCCCTCTCTCTCTCTGTTCCTGTGTGTGTGTCTCTCTCTTTCTGTCTGTCCCTGTGTGTCCCACTCTCTGTCTCTCTCTCTCTATCTCTCTCTGTCTTCTCTCTCTGTCCCTGTGTCTCTCTCTTCTCTGTGTCTCTGTCTCTCTCTTTCTGTCCCTGTATGTGTGTGT
>NW_025182002.1:0-926 GCF_004010195.1 Chiloscyllium plagiosum | reverse complement strand
GGGGGGGAGAGTCAGTGAGGGTCTGAGCTCAAGTATCGTCACAGAAATGTCTCTGTGTGAGAAAGATGAGACCAATGCCTTGTGTGTGTGTGTGTGAGAGAGAGAGATAGACCATACCTCTGTGTGTGTGTGAGAGAGACTGAGACCAAGCCTCTGTGTGTGTGTGAGAGAGAGTGAGACCAAGCCTCTGTGTGGGGGGGTGGTGGGTGGGTGGGTGTGTGTGTTTCCATCGGCATGCCCAGTTTCCGTGTCAGTGCTGTCCCTCCATAATGTAACTGTGTATAAACCATGTGTTTATGTCCCTGTCCCAGTAATGATCCACAAACCATACACTGTCCCTCACTCTCATTTCCTCACACTCTCACACGTGTGCACACACACCCTCACACACCACATTCAGGCCCTTTCACACACTGCAAACATTTTCACACGCACTTTCGCAATCTCTCTCTCACACTCACACACAAACATGCACACGCACACACTCTCTCTCTGTCTCTCTGACATACACACACTTTCACTCACTCATTCTCTCTCTCTCTCCACTCTCTCTCACACTCACTTCCACATACTCTCTCAGTTATACACACTCTTACACACACACTCTCATACACACTTTCTGACACACGCACCCCCACACACTCACATTCACCATCTCATATATGCTCACTTTCACACACTCACTCTCTCTCTCTCCAAAACTGTCTCTCTCACACACACTTGCAAAGTCTCTCACACAGGCCCTCTCTCTCACGTGCGCACTCACTCTCGTTCACTTGTACAACACTCTCTCTCACATGCGCACACACACACTCGCATGCACTCACTCTTTCACATACACACACACTTCCTCTCTCACTTTCACACTTTCTTTCTAGCACTCACACACACTCATGAGCACATCATATCTCACACACGCTCATTCT
>NW_025182001.1:0-2521 GCF_004010195.1 Chiloscyllium plagiosum | reverse complement strand
CTCTATCTGTGTTATGTATATTAGTGCCAGTATTCACGTTTGTGTCTGCAGCGCTGTGCAATTCTGTTTTTGAAGTAAATGCATTGAAATTGGAATCAAAGTCTCCCTCCTCCTCTCTCTCTGTATGTCCCTATGGTTCATAGAGTTCATAGAATCGCTACAGTGTAGGAACAGGCCCTTCAGCCCAACAGGTCCACACTGACCCTTCGAAGAGTAACCCACCCAGACCCGTTCAAGTACTATCCTACGTTTACCCATAACTCGTGCCCCTAACCTACACATCCCTGGGCACGATGGGCAATTTAGCATGGCCAATTCATCTAACATCAACATCTTCGGACTGTGGGTGAAAACAGGAGCACCCGGTGGAAACCCAGGCAGACACGGGAAGAATATAAAACTCCACACAGATAGTCGCCTGAGGCTGGAATCGAGCCCGGGTGCCTGGCGCTATGAGGCAGCAGTGTTGAACACTGAGTTTTGTGATTAGATTAATACAATACTACCTCCTGCTGGCCTCCCCACACCACTGCATCAGTGGCAGAGTTTTTTTACTCTCTGACAAGACAACAAATCTTTTACTGTAAATCCCTCACATTGCACGGTGATTTGGTTTTTGAAATATCTTTGAAAATACAGAACAGTTTCGTCTCATTCTGAGCGATGTCATTCCTGAGATATTATCACCACTACTGGGGCTTTTCCAGGACTTTTCAATACTTTCCCACGTAACTTTTAAGCATTGCAAGTCATAAAATGAGAAGTGAATTCATCTCATCTCCTGACAAAATGGTTCACTTGGAGGTGAGAATTTCCATTCAGACAGGCCCAAGTATATTTGCAACCCTCCATCTACCAGCAATGTGTGTGTGTGTGTGTGTGTGTGTGTTGATGATGCTGTCAATGTGGATGGTGCTGTGAGCTGCTGCCCTCTTTCCCTCCCAGACTGAATCCTCGAGTGTTATCACCCTCTGCCACTGTCACTGCAGTAGAGTGGGGAGGCAGCTGAGGGAGAGATTGTGTCATTTTAAACACCACAGAGACTGTCAGACATGCACCTACATATAGATACTCACAAAATCAAATACAGACACACAGGTACGGGGAGTGGGGGGGTAGAGGAGACGAATATCGGGCACTCCACCACCCGGCTTGTCCCTTTCTGTCCTATTCCAGGCTTTTTCTCCTGGAATGTGAGAAAGGAAGGGAGTGAATGTGGGAGTGAATGTCCCTGCTGTTCGTGCTGGTGTGGGAGGACGGGAGATGGTGACGTGTCCAGAGGGAGTCAGTCCGCAGTGTTGTATCCATGCGATGCTATTAGTGAGGGAGATATAGTAGAGGGGATTGAGAGAGGGAGGAACGTGCTGCATGCAGCTGTGAGAGTGGTGGAGCATGAGCCTTGTTCGTGGGGGTGACCCTTACCCTTACAGAGGGAGGCAAGTTATTGATGCTTGTCACGTATTGCTGGACATCTCTTCAGATTGCAGATACTGCACTGAGCTGGGTGGTGAGCTCAGACAATGCTCGGGAGGTCTGGTGGTGTGGCCCCCTCTGGGAAGACACTAGTCCACCTCCATCAGGACCTCGTTCCCCTGTCGACAAACCATGGTGTAATTGGCTCTTCTCTGCCATGCTCAGCGTAAACTGTGCAGGGCAGCTCCAAACTGAGAAAGCTCAACCGTGTGCCCATTGGCATTTTCAAGATGGCACTAATGCCAGGGATCACGCAATATCCAGGGGCACCCGGGCGATGGTGAATACCTCCAGCCATGATGGGGAATCGGCTGGCATTGAATGAGTGGAACACCATGTGGTAGGGTGGGTAGCTAATGAGGTGAGTTTGATAAGATAGCACCAGGGAACTATCGCAGCCTCGTATACGGATAACCCTCTGTCATACTCAATGAAAATGGCAAATTATTGTTAGATTCAGCCCAATGAGTCGAAGGCTCTTCTGACCCCAATCCCAATTACAAAGCTGCAGCTGCTTGTCCAATGGTCTCCATCACAGAGAAGGAGCTAAACCTCAACTTACCGTTGGGAAATAAGGCAGTGGGAAGGGATGGTTGAGGGGGAGCACTTTATGGCAAGTCATCATAATTTCAAAATAGTGTTAGAAAAGGATAAATCTCATCTAAAGCTTAAAGTTCTATGTTGTATTAAAAAAATTGATGATATTAATCAAGAAATTTCCAAAGTTGACTGGGACATATATTCCCAGGTAAGGGGCCAGTTCAGAGGTGGGAAACCGTCAAAAATGAGATGTCAAGAGCACAGAGGTAATTTCAACTGTTAGGGTGAGGGTCAGGCTGGTAGGTGGAAGGAATGCTGGAGGACTGGAGAAATTGAGGTTCTGGTCACGGATAACAAGGAAGCAAGTGCCAGGTATAGACAGCAGGAACCAACATTTTCTTTTCTTAATTCATTCGCGGGGTGAGGATGTCGCTGGCTAGGCCAGCATCTAATACCTATCCCTAATTGCCCAGACGGCAGTTAAGAGTCAACCACGTTGCTGTGGGTC
>NW_025182000.1:0-2521 GCF_004010195.1 Chiloscyllium plagiosum | reverse complement strand
TGTACTTTATTTCAACACTTTCCATTTAATTTAGGCTCTTTCTGCAGGAGAGAACGCACATAGAAAAATGGCTAATAGTAAAAGTTTTAGAAAATGAAGATGAGCTAAATAAATTACAGCGATTAGATAATGTTTTTCAACAGAAATATGAAGTTGAAAATGAGCAGAGGAATACACCAAAATTCAAGGTGCAATCGACAGCAAAGAAGGTTAGCTCAGAGCACAACGGGATTCTGATCAGATGGAGTTTAATTTCGGTGATTATGAGGTGCTGCACTTTGGAAAGGCAAGTCAGCACAGGACCGATACACTTAATGATGAGGTCCTGGGAGTGTTCCTGATCAAAGAGACATTGAGTTGCAAGTTAGTAGTTCCTTGAAAGTGGATGCACAGATAAATAGGATAGCGAAGAAGACGTTTGGTATGCTTTCCCTTGGTCAGTGCATTAAATATAGAGGTTGGGAGACATGATGCAGCTGTACAGGACATTAGTTAGCCCACCTTTGGAATACTGCATGCAGTTTTGCTGTTGTTGTTATAGGAAGGAAGTTCTGAAACTTGAAGGGTTTCAGAAAAACTTTACAAGGATGTTGCCAAGGTGTGAGAGATTGGGCTGCAAGGAGAGGCTGCAGTGGGTGAGGCTGCTTTTCTTTACTTGGAGTGTCAGAAGCTGCTGCGTATCCATTTAGAGGTTTATCTAAACATGAGGGCCATGGATGTGGTGAAGACGCAAGGTCTTGTCCGCAGGGTGGGGGAGTCAAAAACTAGAGGACATTGGTTTAAAATGAGGGAGGAAAGACAAAATAAACAAAGGGACTGAAGGGGCATAGTTCAGATGCAGAGGATAGTGTGTCTGGAATCAGCTGCCAGAGGTATTGGTAGAGGCAGGTACAACTATCATGATTAAAAAGCATCTGTATATGCATATGAATAGCAAGGGTTTAGAGTGCTTTGGGCCAAATGCTGGCAAATGAGCCGAGATTAGTTGAGGATATCTGATTAGCGGGAATGAGTTGGACTGAAGGGTTGTTTCCATCGTACATCTCTGACTGTATGTTGGTGCAGTTATCATTCAGCATGTTTTCCTCAAACCGATTCGAATGCCCCACAGGAGTAAACTGCTCAACAGATAAAGGTGTGCACAATCACCGTTGAACACATATTCCCCGTTAATCACATTTACCAGGTAGAGGATACCCAGTTTGCCTGCTGTTTAAAGTAATGCTTCACTGACTGGCAATCTCATCAACCTCTCAGGGAACACTATGTGTCAACGACCATACTAATACTGAATATTCTTCAGAGGTAATTGGTGCAAACAAACAGAATGACCCGTTCCACCTGATGTCTTTGCATCAGAAAAGAAGGAAGGTGGAAACACAATAGGGTTAAGCCAGGAGTGTGAGGGCTTGCATCATGTTCAGAATGTCTGTGAGCCGATCTCTGAACATTTATTTCTGTCTGTGTGTGTGTGTGAGAGAGAGAGAGAGGAACAACAATGGGACACAATTTAAATGAATTCAAACATAATGAATAAAGGTCTCCAATTCTGTCTCTCTGCCTGTGTCTCTTGTCTTGAAAGAGTTACAATGTCAGTCTCATGAATCACAAAGTGACAGGGTCATAGAAATGTACAGCATGGAAACAGGCCCTTCGGTACAACTCATCAATGCTGACTAGCTATCCTAAACTAACCTAGTACCATTTGCCAACACTTGCCCCATATCCCTCTAAACTCTTCCTATTCATAAGCCCACCCAGATACCTTTTAAATGTTGTAACTGTACCAGCCTCCACCACTCCCTCTGGCAGCTCATTCCATAAAAACACCATGCTCTGAGTGAAAATGTTGCACCTTAGATCCCTTTTAAATTCCCCCACCCCCTCACACTCAACCTATGCGCTCTAGTTCTGGACTCACCCATCCCTGGGAAAGTGCCTTGTCGATGTACCTATCCATGCCCCTCTATATGTTCACCCCTCAACCTCTAACGTTCCAGAGAAAACAGTCCCAGCTGATTCAGCCTCTCCCTATAGCTGATAACCTCCAACCCTGGCAACATCCCTGTAAATGTTTTCTGAGCCCTTTCAAGTTTCAAAACATATTTCCAAATGGAGAGAGAGCAGTATTGCACACAATATCCCAAAAGTGTCATAACTATTGTCCTGTACCAGGTTATAGTTCAACAGTTTATTTGGAAGCACTAGTTTTTGGAGCGCTGTTCCGTCATCGGGTGGTTGTGGAGTATAAGATTGTAAGACACAGAATGTAATGCCTCACGACCTTATGATCTTATGCTCCACAAACACCTAATGAAGGAGCAGCGCTCCAAATGCTAACGTTTCCAAACTATCCCATTGGACTACAACCTGGTGTTGTGTGATTCTTAACTTTGTACACCCCAGTCCAACACCTCCATCTCCAAATAATGTGCGGTCCAGCCGCAACATGACCTTGCAACTCGTGTACTCAATGCTCTGACCAATGAAGGGAAACATATCAAATGACATCTTCACTATC
>NW_025181999.1:1428-2521 GCF_004010195.1 Chiloscyllium plagiosum | reverse complement strand
ATCATTCTTTATCCTCAATACCATTTCAGTGAATCTCCTTTTTGTGTGTTGCCATGTTATGTTACCCAATGTTCAGCAGAGTTCTCTGACTGGGACTTAACCAATGATTTTTCAAAATCGGGAGAAAATCTTTTGCTTTATTGTAATCTTTGCATCTATTCGCTCCTTCGTAATGTCAGAGGTGAGAATATTTACTGATGACCGTCCAATGTTAAGCACCATGTGCAGCTCCTGTCCTTACTGTATCCTGGAGCCACTTGTCAAGCTGTTGCTTCCAATTCTGGAATCTCCATCATTGAAAAAGACAAAGTTGACAGGTGCATTCACATTCGTGTCCTACCTTAATTTGGGACTAGAGATTGGTATTCCTGCATTGTCACTGAATCAAAGTCATGGAAGTCCCTGCCTAACATCAGTATCGATGCATCTTCACCGGATAGACCAGTTGTTCAAATCGGCAACTCACCAGCACTGTCTCAATGGAAGTGAATGACAAGCCTTGCTAGTGTTGGCCCTGTTGCTAAACTGTAAGTTAAAAACAAGATTGCTGGAAAATCATGTATCCATAACCTCTCAACACAAATGGAGCTCCATTTCAGGTGCATTGTTTGTAGATATGTTCTATGTTTAAAGTTATTGCACATCACTGGAGCACGTGGGATTTGATCCCAGGCCTTCTTGACAAGACACACAAATTTTACCATAAGAGACCTTCAAATTATGGATTTATGAGGTGCAATTTTGGATTGATTGTCTAATCTATGTTATAACTCGGTCTGTAGATGCACTATTTAGTTCCTATAGAGGGAAATAAACGTTTTGCTTTGGGAGCAGAGCATGATAATTGGAGCTGTTCCGGGAACGTCCTTAAAACAGGTAAACACCTTACAACTCCGACAACTTTTCATAAGACGCAACAGGTTTTAAAACTAAATTGGTTGGTCAGCTTGTCTGAAACATCCTACTAAAGCAATAAACATCATACTAAATATGAAACCTTTCTGCCTTCTCCCCATGCTCAGTAATTGGACTGCATTTTGCAGCTGAGGATGATGTAAAAATGCTGAAAATGTGTTGCTGGAAAAGCGCAGCA
>NW_025181999.1:0-1388 GCF_004010195.1 Chiloscyllium plagiosum | reverse complement strand
CAGAAGTGAAATTCATTTTGAGTATATTCTGTCTTCATTTAGATTTAGATTAGATTACATTACAGTGTGGAAACAGGCCCTTCGGCCCAACAAGTCCACACCGACCCGCCAAAGCGCAACCCATTACCTAACACTATGGGCAATTTATCATGGCCAATTCACCTGACCTGCACATCTTTAGATTGTGGGAGGAAACTGGAGCACCCGGAGGAAACCCACGCAGACACAGGGAGAATGTGCAAACTCCACACAGTCAGTCGCCTGAGGCGGGAATTGAACCCGGGTCTCAGGTGCTGTGAGGCAACAGTGCTAACCACTGTGCCACCGTGCCACCCATTTAGATCTCCATCTAACCTGCATCTTTATGTCCAAGGCCTTTCCAAATGCTTGTTTCTTTTCAAAAAACTTTGAGCAAAGAGAGTTTTAACTACTTCAAGTTAAAGTAACAGTGGTGCTATATAGTACATATTTTGAAAGACTTCCATTAGAAGCTTTGACGAAAAAAAGAGTAACAGGGATTTTAATGCTTGGCTTTTTTTTTTAAAACTGAAGACAATTCTTTGAGAAATCTAATCCCATCTAAAAATAAAGTGACAAAGCTGATTGATGAAGGGAGGGCTGTAGATGTCATACTCATGGACTTCAGAAAGGCATTTGATAAAATTCGAGCTGAAAATGTGTTGCTGGAAAAGCACAGCAGGTCAGGCAGCATCCAAGAAGCAGGAGAATCAACGTTTCGGACATGAGCCCTTCTTCACAAATCTTTGGGCTCATTCTTCGGATATTCTTCGGGCTCATGCCCGAAACGTCGATTCTCCCACTCCTTGGATGCTTTTCCAGCAACACATTGTCAGCTCTGATCTCCAGCATCTGCCGTCCTCACTTTTTCCCATTTGATATGGTTCCCCATGGTAGGCTGATGGAGAAAGTGAAGTTACTGGGGGCTCCAGGGTATATTAGCTAGATGGATGGAGATCTGGCTGGGCAACAGGACACAGAGAGTAGCAATGAAGGGAGTTTCTCAAAATGGAGAACTGTGACCAGTGGTGTTCCACAGGGATCCGTGTTGAGACCACTGTTGTTTGTTATATACATCAATGATCTGGAGTGATGTACAGGTGGTCTGATTTGCAGATGACACTGAGATTGGTGGATTAGCAGATGATGAAGGGGACTGTCAGAGAATGCAGCAGAATATAAATAGATTGGAGAGTTGGGCAGAGAAATGGCAGATGTAGTTCAATCCGGGCAAATGTGAGATGATGCATTTTGGAAGATCCAATTCGAAAGTGAACTACACGGTAAATGGAAATGCCCTTGGGAAAATTGACATACAGAGTGTTCAGGCCCTGAAAGTGGCAATGCAGGTCCACCGAGTGATCAAGAAG
>NW_025181998.1:0-2520 GCF_004010195.1 Chiloscyllium plagiosum | reverse complement strand
ATATACACCGGGACAGCTGTTCACTACAACATATACCGGGACAGCTGTTCACCACAATGTACACCAGGACAGCTGTTAACTACAACATACACCGGGACAGCTGTTCACTACAACCTACACTGGGACAGCTGTTCACTACGATATACACCGGGACAGCTGTTCACGACAATATACACTGGGACAGCTGTTCTCTACAACATACACTGGGACAGCTGTTCACTACAATAAAGATCGGGACAGCTGTTCACTACAATATACACTGGGACAGCTGTTCTCTACAATAAACACCAGGACAGTTGTTCACTACAATATACACCGGGACAGCTGTTCACTACAATATACATTGGGACAGATATTCTCTACAATATACACCAGGACAGCTGTTCACTACAACTTACACTGGGACAGCTGTTCTCTACAATATACACCGGGACAGCTGTTCACGACAACATACACCGGGACAGCAGTTCACTACAATAAACACCGGGACAGCTGTTCACTACAATATACACTGGGACAGCTGTTCACTCCAACATACAACGGGACAGCTGTTCACTACAACATACACCGGGACACCTGTTCACTACAACATACACCAGGACAGCTTTTCACTACAATATACACTGGGACAGCTGTTCTCTACAATATACACCAGGACAGCTGTTCACTACACCATACACCTGGACAGCTGTTCATTACGATATACTTTTGGACAGCTGTTCACTACAATATACACCAGGACAGCTGTTCACTACAACATACACCGGGACAGCTGTTCTCTACAATATACACCAGGACAGCTGTTCTCTACAACATACACTGGGACAGCTGTTCACTACAACATACACCGGGACAGCTGTTCGCTAAGACATACACTGGGACAGCCGTTCACTACGTCATACACCGGGACTGCTGTTCACTAAAATATTCATCAGGACAGCTGTTCCCTACAACATACACTGGGATAGCTGTTCTCTACAATATACACCGGGACAGCTGTTCACTACAATATACACCGGGACAGCTGTTCTCTACAACATTCACCGGGACAGCTGTTCACTACAACATACACCGGGACAGCTGTTCACTACGATATATAATGGGACAGCTGTTCTCTACAATATAAACCAAGACAGCTGTTCACTACAACATACACCGGGACAGTTGTTCACTACGATATACACTGGGACAGCTGTTCTCTACAATAAACACGGAACAGCTGTTCACTACAATATACACCAGGACAGCTGTTCTCCAAAGTATACACCGGGACAGCTGTTCTCTACAATATACACCCGGACAGCTGTTCACTACAATATACACCAGGACAGCTGTTCACTACAATATACACTGGGACAGCTGTTCACTACAATACACACCGGTTCAGCTGCTCTCCACAATATACACCGGGACAACTGTTTTCTACAATATACACTGGGACAGCTGTTCACTACAACATACACCAGGACAGCTGTTCACTACAATATACACTGGGACAGCTGTTCACTACAACATACACCGGTTCAGCTGCTCTCTACAATATACACCAGGACAGCTGTTCACTACAATATACACCGGTTCAGCTGCTCTCTAGAATATACACCGGGACAACTGTTTTCTACACTATACACTGGGACAGCTGTTCAGTACAATATACACCAGGACGGCTGCTCTCTACACTATACACTGGGACAACTGTTTTCTACAATATACACCGGGAAAGCTGTTCAATACAATATACACCAGGACAGCTGCTCTCTGCAATATACACCGGGACAACTGTTTTCTACAATATACACAGGCAAAGCTGTTCAATACAACATACACCGGGACAGCTGTTCACTACGATATACACCGGGACAGCTGTACACTACAACATACACCAGGACAGCAGTTCACTACAACATAAACCGGGACAGCTGTTCAATACAATATACACCGGGACAGCTGTTCAATACATTATACACCGGGTCAGCTGTTCTCCACATCATACCTCGGGACAGCTGTTCTCTACAATATACATCGGGACTGCCGTTTACTACAATTAAAATTGGGACAGCTGTTCACTACAATATACACCAAGACAGCTGTTCACTACGATATACCCCGGGACAGCTGTTCACTGCGATATACACCGGGACAGCTGTTCTCTACAATATACACGGGGACAGCTGCTCTCTACAATATACACCAGGACGGCTGCTCTCTACAATATACACGGGGACAGCTGTTCACTCCGATATACACCAGGACAGCTGATCTCTAAAATATAAGCCAGGACAGCTGTTCACGACAATATACACCGCGACAGCTGTTCACTACGATATACACTGGGACAGCTGTTCACTACGATATACATCGGGACAGCTGTTCACTACAACATACACTGGGACAGCTATTTACTACAATATACACTGGGACAGCTGTTCACTACAACATACACCGGGACAGCTGTTCACCACGATATACACCAGGACAGCTGTTCAATACAACATACACCAGGACAGCTGTTCACTACAA
>NW_025181997.1:0-2520 GCF_004010195.1 Chiloscyllium plagiosum | reverse complement strand
GGGTCAGTATGGAGGGAGTGCAGCGTTGTCAGATGGTCAGTATGGAGGGAGTGCAGCATTTTCAGAGGGTCAGTTTGGAGGGAGTGCAGCATTGTCAGAGGATCAGTATGGAGGGAGTGTAGCATTGTCAGAGGGTCAGTGTGGTGACAGTGCAGCATTGTCAGAGGATCAGTGTGGAGGGGTTGCAACATTGTCGGGGTGACAGTGTGGATGGAGTGCAGCATTGTCAGAGGGTCAGGATGGACGGAGTGCAGCATTATCAGAGGGTCAGGGTGGAGGGAGTGCAGCATTGTCAGAAGATCAGTGTGGAGGGAGTGCAGATTTTCAAAGGATCAGTGTGTAGTTAGTGCAGTATTGTCAGAGGATCAGTGTGGAGAGAGTGCAGCATTGTCAGAGGATCAGTGCGGAGGGAGTGCAGCAAAGATAGAGAGTCAGTGTGGAGGGAGTGCAGCATTGTCAGAGGGTCAGTGTCAAGGGAGTGCAGCATTGTCAGAGGATCAGTGTGGAGGGAGTGCAGCATTGTCAGAGGATCAGTGTGGTGAGAGTGCAGCATTGTCAGATGGTCAGTATGGAGGGAGTGCGGCATTGTCAGAGGGTCAGTATGGAGTGAGTGCAGCATTGTCAGAGGGACAGTGTGGAGGGAGTGCAGCATTGTCAGAGGGTCAGTGTGGAGGGAGTGCAGCATTGTCAGAGGGTCAGTAGGGAGGGAGTGCAGCATTGTCAGTCGGTCTGAGAGGAGGGAGTGCAGAATTGTCAGAGGGTCAGTGTGGAGGGAGTGCAGCATTGTCAGAGAGTCAGTGTGGAGGGAGTGCAGCATTGTAAGAGGGTCAGTATGCAGGGAGTGCAGCATTGTCAGAGGATCAGTGCAGATGGAGTGCAGTAATGTCAGAGGATCAGTGTGCAGGGAGTGCAGAATTGTCAGAGGGTCAGTATGGAGGGAGTGCAGCATTGTCAGAGGGTCAGGGTGAAGGGAGTGTAGCATTGTCAGAGGGTCAGTGTGGTGGTAGTGCAGCATTGTCAGAGGATCAGTGTGGACGGAGTGCAGCATTGTCAGAGGGTCAGGGTGGAGGGAGTGCAGCATTGTCAGAGGATCAGTATGAAGGGAGTGTAGCATTGTCAGAGGGTCAGTGTGGAGGGAGTGCAGCATTGTCAGAGGATCAGTGTGGACGGAGTGCAGCATTGTCAGAGGGTTAGTATGGAGGGAGTGCAGCACTGTCAGGGGGTCAGTGTGGAGGCAGTGCAGCATTGTAAGAGGGTCAGTATGGAGGGGGTGCAGCATTGTCAGTCGGTCAGTGAGGACGGAGTGCAGAATTGTCAGAGGGTCAGTGTGGAGGGAGTGCAGCATTGTCAGAGAGTCAGTGTGGAGGGAGTGCAGTATTGTAAGAGGGTCAGTATGCAGGGAGTGCAGCATTGTCAGAGGTTCAGTGCAGAGGGAGTGCAGTAATGTCAGAGGATCAGTGTGCAGGGAGTGCAGAATTGTCAGAGGGTCAGTATGGAGGGAGTGCAGCATTGTCAGAGGGTCAGGGTGGAGGGAGTGCAGCATTGTCAGAGGATCAGTATGAAGGGAGTGTAGCATTGTCATAGGGTCAGTGTGGAGCGAGTGCAGCATTATCAGAGGGTAAGTATGGAGGGAGTGCAGAATTGTCAGGGGGTCAGATGCAGGGAGGAGGGAGTGCAGCATTGTCAGAGGGTCAGGGTGGAGGGAGTGCAGCATTGTCAGAGGATCAGTATGAAGGGAGTGTAGCATTGTCATAGGGTCAGTGTGGAGCGAGTGCAGCATTATCAGAGGGTAAGTATGGAGGGAGTGCAGAATTGTCAGGGGGTCAGTATGCAGGGAGTGCAGCATTGTCAGAGGATCAGTGCGGAGGGAGTGCAGCATTGTCAGAGGATCAGTGCGGAGGGAGTGCAGCATGGTCAAAGGATCAGTGTGGAGTGAGTGCAGCATTGTCAGAGGATCAGTGCAGAGGGAGTGCTGCAATGTCAGAGGATCAGTGTGCAGGGAGTGCAGCATTGTCAGAGGGTCAGGGTGGAGGGGGTGCAGCATTGTCAGAGGATCAGTATGGAGGGAGTGCAGCATTGTGAGAGGATCAGTGCGGTGGTAGTGCAGCATTGTCAGAGGATCAGTGTAGAGGGAGTGCAGCATTATCAGAGGGTCAGGACGGAGGGAGGGCAGCATTGTCAGGGGGTCACTATGGAGGGAGTGCACCATTGTCAGAGGGTCAGTGTCAAGGGAGAGCAGCATTGTCAGAGGATCAGTGCGGAGGAAGTGCAGCATTGTCAGAGGATCAGTGCGGAGGGAGTGCAGCATTGTCAGAGGGTCAGTATGGAGGGAGTGCAGCATTGTCAGGGGTTCAGTATGGAGGGAGTGCAGCATTGTCAGAGGGTCAGAGTGGTGGTAGTGCAGCATTGTCAGAGGATCAGTGTGGAGGGTGTGCAGCATTGTCAGACGGTCAGGATAGAGGGAGTGCAGCATTGTCAAGGGATCAGTGTGGAGGGAGTGCAGCATTATCAGAGGGTCAG
>NW_025181996.1:1983-2520 GCF_004010195.1 Chiloscyllium plagiosum | reverse complement strand
CTTCTCCCATCTTTCTCCCGCCTCTTTCGCTCAATTTATCTCTCGCCGGTCCATCTCTCCGTATCCCCAATTACTCTTTCACTTTCCCACCTCTCTCTCTTCGCTTCCTCCACGTCCGTCTCTCTCGAATTCTCCTGTCTGCCTTTCCCCACGGCGCTATCTCTCTCTCCCACAATATCTCTTTCTCTCTCTGTCCACTATCTCTCTTCACTCCCCTTTCTCTTCCATTTCCCCTGCCACCCATCTCCTTTTCTCTCCCTCTTCTCTTACCACACTCTCTTCACCACCACTCGCCCTGTACCGCACTGTCTCCCTCCTTCCTCATGCATTCTCTCAATCTCTCTCCATCTCCTCTTCCTCTCTCACTCTCACTGTCCACCCTCCATAACTCACTCCTGTCTCTCTCTCTTCCAATCCCCTCTCTCTCCCTCACCATCTCTCCCACCCTCTCACATTCTGTTTCTGCCATTACCACTCTCCCCCTCCCCCTTACCCCCACTCTATCTCTCCCCCTTCCCCATATCTCTCCCACTACCT
>NW_025181996.1:0-1857 GCF_004010195.1 Chiloscyllium plagiosum | reverse complement strand
CCCATATCTCCCTCACTACCTCTGTCTCTGTCCCTCTCCCTCTACCTCTCCTGCTCTCCCTCCCGTGCCACTGTCTATCTCATATTCTCCCATTTCCCTCTTTCTTTCTGTCTCTCCCAAAAAAATCCTTGCCCCACCTCTTCCCACTTTCTACTCTTGTCTCTCAACACCTTGTCTCTCCTCCTGCTACTCCCCTTTCTCCCCTCTCCCTCGCCCCGTCACACTCTCTCCTCTAGCCATCTCCCCTACACTCTCCAAACCTGTCATACTCTATACTCTCTCTCTTAAAATCTCTCTCCCCATCAACTCTCTCTTCCCCAATTCTCCAGACTCTCTCTGCCAGCCCTAACCGTCTTTTACCGTCTCTCTTCCCTCTTTCCCTTTCCCTCTCCCCGCCCACTCTCTCTCCCCGCAATCTCTCTCTTTCCCCTCTACCTCCCTACACTCTCTCTCCCCTTCACTCACTGCCTCCTTCCCGCTACCTCTCTCCCTGTCTCCCACACCCATTCCCGCTTTTCCTCTGTCTCCCCACTTCCCAATCTCTCCCCACCTCTCCGTCCATCTACCTCCCATCCCACTCTCTCTACACCCATCATTACCACTGTCTCTGTTCCCTCTTCTCACTTTCTGTCACCCACTCTCCCCCTCTCACTCTTCCTCTCTCTCTTCGTCCCCTTCCCATTCTCTTCCCCTTCTTACCTGTTCTCTCTATCCTTTCCTCCCTGCCCACTGTCTCTCCCTCCTGCCTTCCCACTTTGTCGCCCACTTCCATCTCTCTCTCTCGACCCCGCTCTCACTCTCTTGCCACACCCTCCTACCCTCTCGTTCTTGCCTCCCCTCCGGCTATGTCTCCTTCCTCTCTTGCTCACTCCTCCCTTTCTCTCTCTCTCTGCTCTCTCACCACCCTCCCGCCTGTTTTCGGCATCTTTCCCTCTTCGTTCCTCGCTTCTCGCTCCTCGCTGCATCGCTGCCTCTCTCCCTCTCTCTCTCGTACCCTCTCTCTCCGCACACTGCGCACTGTCTCTCTCTCTCTCTCTCCCTCTGTGTGACTTCTTCTCACTGTCTCCCTCTGACTCCCGCATTCTCCCCGCCCTCATTCCGTTTCTCTCCGACTTTGCGTAGTGAGAAAATGGGGGAGGAATATGAAGGTGGTAGTCAGAGTTAGAGAGAAGTTGCTGGAGAGAGAGAAGAGTGGACAAGGGTGGAGAAACCGTGGAGGTAAGAGAGAGCGAGACAAAGAGTGGGCTGTCAAGAGACGGAAGTGAAAGTGAGAGTGGAGAGAAAGGGTGAGTGCACCGAGGAAGTGAGGGAGGAAAATGAGATGAAATAACGGGGGGAATAAATTTGAGATTCGAGAGGGAGCCAGTGATAGAGAAAGCGAGATACAGATGAGGTTGATTGGAGACAGCGGCAACGGGGGAGAGAGATGAACTGTGCCGAAGACCAGGTCGGTGTGGGGGACCCAGAGGTGAAAGCAATGACACAGCGAGTTAAATCGAACTCCTGAGCTCAGGCCCCGGTCCCCTCCCCTTCCCCAAGGACCAAGACTTGTGGCTAACTCTGTCTCTGTCCAGCTCAGCTTCTTCAAAACAATGACAAATAACAAGATCATTCACTCTGCTGCTCGGTAATTTTTAATGCACATTTATATTGTTTATACTTTGAAGTGATCGATACAGTCAGTGGGATGGTGCCTTTACTTACTGGCACCCGAGTTGATAGAATCATTGAAATGTCCCTGTAACCTTCCTGTCGGAGAAGGATGGACAAACCCGCGCGACCACAGGCCGATACGAAAGCGACAGGCTGCTTCATCGCAGAAATATTCAACTACAATGAGAGACTCCCGGATGGATT
>NW_025181995.1:0-2520 GCF_004010195.1 Chiloscyllium plagiosum | reverse complement strand
CCACAGTGAATGAAACAGTGTAGCACAGAAATGCACCTGTTGGGCCACTGTGAATTCAACAGTACAGCACAGAAACAGGCCCATCGGCCAACAGTGAATTAGCAATGAAACAGGCCCATCGGCCCACAGTGAATGGAACAGTACAGCACAAAAACGGGCCCGTTGAACCACAGAGAATGGAACAGAACAGCACAGATATGGGCCAGTTGGCCCACAGTGAATTGAACAGTACAGCACAGAAAGGGGCCCGTCGGCCCACAATGAATGGAACAGTACAGCACAGAAACGGGCCCATCAGCCCACAGTGAATTGAACAGTACAGTACAGAAGCGCGCCCATCGGCCCACAGTGAATGGAAGACTACAGCACAGAAATGGGCCCATCGGCCCACAGTGAATGGAATAGTACAGTACAGAAGCGGGCCCATCGGCCCACAGTGAATGGAACAGTACAGCCCAGAAAAGGGGCCGTCGGCCCACAGTGAATGAAACAGTGTCGCACAGAAATGGGCCTGTTGGACCACAGTGAAATCAACAGTACAGCACAGAAACAGGCCCTTCGGCCAACAGTGAATTGAACAGTACAGCACAGAAATGGGCCCGTCGGCCCATAATGAATGGAACAGTACAGCACAGAAATGGTCCTGTTGGACCACAGTGAATTCAACAGTACAGCACAGAAAAAGGCCCCTCGGCCCACAGTGAATTGAACAGTACAGCACCAAAACGGGCCCGTCGGACCACAGAGAATGGAACAGTACAGCACAGAAACGGGCCCGTCAGCCCACAGTGAATGGAACAGTCCAGCACAGAAATGGGCCCGTCGGCCCACAATGAATGTAACACTACAGCACAGAAACAGGCCTGTTGGCCCACAGTAAATTGAACAGTACAGCACAGAAACGGGCCCGTCAGCCAACAGTGAATGGAACAGTACAGCACAGAAACGGACCCATCGGCCACAGTGAATTGAACAGTACAGCACAGAAATGGGCCCGCCGGTCCACAGTGAATGGAAAAAAACAGCACAGAAATGGGCCCGTTGGCTTACAGTGAATTGAACAGTACAGCAGAGAAACAGGCCCATCGGTCCACAGTGAATTGAACAGTACAGTACTGAAACGGGCCTGTCGGCGCACAGTGAATGGAACAGTACAGCACAGAAATGGGCCTGTTTGCTCACAGTGAATTGAACAGTACAGCACAGAAACTGGCCCGTCGACCCACAGTGAATTGAACAGTACAGCACAGAAACGGGCCCAAGAACCCACACTGAATGGAACAGTACAGTACAGAAGCAGGCCTGTCGACCTACAGTGAATGAAACAGTGCAGCATAGAAATGGGCCAGTTGGCCCACAGTGCATGGAACACTCCAGCACAGAAATAGACCTGTTGGCCCACATTGAATTAAACATTACAGCACAGAACGGGCCCGTGGACCCACAGTGAACGGAACAGTACAGCACAGAAACGGGCCCGTCGGCCACAGTGAATTGAACAGTACAGCACAAAAACGGGCCCGTCGGCCCACATCGAATGGAACAGTACAGCATCGAAACGGGCCCGTCGGCCTACAGTGAATGGAACAGTACAGCACAGAAACGGGCCCGTCGGACCACAATGAATGGAACAGTACAGCACAGAAACGGACCGGTCGAACCACGGTGAATTGAACAACACAGTACAGAATTGGGCCTGTCGGCCCACAGTGAATTGAACAATACATCACAGAAACGGGCCCGTTGTCCCACCGTGAATTGAACAACACAGTACAGAATTGGGCCCGTCGGCCCACAGTGAATTGAAGAATGCATCACAGAAACGGGCCGATCGGCCCACAGTGAATGGAACAATACAGCACAGAAACGGGACCGTTGGCCCAAAGTGAATGGAACAGTACTGTACAGAAAAGGCTCATCGGCCCACAGTGAATGGAACAGTACAGCACAGAAACGGGCCCATCGGCCCACAGTGAATGCAACAGTACAGTACAGAAATGGTCCTGTTGGATCACAGTGAAGTCAACAGTACAGTACAGAAACAGGCCCATCGGGCCACAATGTGTGGAACAGTACAGCAATGAAACAGGCCCATCGGCCCACAGTGAATGGAACAGTGCAGCACAGAAACAGGCCTGTTGGCCCACAGTAAATTGAACAGTGCAGCACAGAAACGGGCCCGTCGGCCCACAGTGAATGGAACAGTACAGCACAGAAACAAGCCTGTTGGCCCACAGTGAATGGAACACGACAGCACAGAAACAGGCCTGTTGGCCCACAGTAAATTGAACAGTACAGCACAGAAACGGGCCCGTCAGCCAACAGTACAGCACAGAAATGGGCCCGTCGGTCCACAGTGAATGGAAAAAAACAGCACAGAAATGGGCCCGTTGGCCCACAGTGAATTCAACAGTACAGTGCAGAAACGGGCCCGGCAACCCACAGTGAATGGAACAGTACAGCACAGAAACGGGCCCGTCGGTCCACAGTGAATGGAACACTACAGCACAGAAACAGGCC
>NW_025181994.1:0-2520 GCF_004010195.1 Chiloscyllium plagiosum | reverse complement strand
ATAAAGAACACAATCCTCCTTTTTCTCATTGATGAGGAACACAGTCCCAACTTTATCTCATTGATAAAGAACACAATTCCAACTTTTTCTCAATGATTCGGAACACAGTTGCACCTTTCACTCATTGTTAAGGAACACAGTCCCACCGTTTTCTTAATGATAAGGAACACAATCCCATCTTTTTCTCATTGATAAGGAACACAGTCCCACCTTTTTCTCATTGATAAGGAACACAATCCCGCCCTTTTCTCATTGATAAACAACACCGTCTACACATTTTCTCATTGGTACGGAACACGTTCCCACCATTTTCTCATTGATAAGGAACACAGTTCCACCCTTTTCGCATTGATAACGAACACAATCCCACCTTTTTCTCATTGATAAGGAACACGGTCCCAAATTTTTCTCATTTATACGGAACACAATCCCATCTTTTTCTTATTGATAAGGAACACAATCGAGCATTTTTCTCATTGATACAGAACACAATCCCACCTTTTTCTCCTTCATATGGAATGCAATACCACCTTTTTCTCATTGGTATGGAAAGGAATGCCAGCATTTTCTCATTGATAAGGATCACAATCCATCCTTTATCTCATTGATAAGGAACAGAATCCACCCTTTTTCTCATTGATACGGAACACAATGCACCCTTTATCTCATTGATGAGGATCACAGTCCCACCCTTTTCTCATTGATAAGGAACACAATACGTCATTTTCTCACTTATAAGGAACACAATCCACCCATTTTCTCATTGATAAGGAACACAATCCACCCTTTTTCTCATTGATATGGAACACAATCCACCTTTTTTCATTGATAAGCAACACAATTCCACCTTGTTCTCATTGATAAGCAACACAATTCCACCTTGTTCTCATTGATAAAGAACACAGTCCCAACTCTTTTTCCTCAATGATAAAAAACACAATCCCACCGTTTTCTCATTGATACGGAACACAATCCCACCTTTTCCACATTGACAAGCTACACAGTCCCACCTTTTTCTCATTGATAAGGAACACACTCCCACGTTTTACTCATTGATAAAGAACACAGTCCCACCTTTTTCTTATGGATATATAACACAATTCCTCCTTTTTCTCATTGATATGGAACACTGTCAACTCTTTCAATCATTGATACTGATCACAGTCCCACCTTTTTCTCATTGATATGGAACACAATACCACTTTTACTCATTGATAGGAAACACAATCCACACATTTTCTCATTGATCAGGAACAGATTCCACCCTTTTTCTCCTTGATATAGAACACAATCCCACATTTTTCTCATTGATATGGAACAAAATTACACCTTTTTCTCATTGATAAAGAACACAGTCCTAACTTATTTCTCATTGATAAAGAACACAATCACACATTTTTCTCAATCATACAGAACACAGTTCCAATTTTTTCTAATTGATACGGAACACAATACCGCATTTTTCACATTGATAAGGAACACAGTCCCACCTTTTTCTCATTGATAAGGAACACAATCCCATCTTCTTCTCAATGTTAAAGAGCACAGGCCCCCTCTTTGTCATTGATAAAGAACACAATTCCATCTTGTTCTCATTGATAAAGAACACAGGCCCAACTTTTTTCTCATTGATAAAAAACACAAGCCCAACTTTTTCTCATTGATACGGAACACAGTCCCACCTTTTTCGTATTGATACGGAACACAATCCCACCTTTTCCACATTGACCAGCTACACCGTCCCACCTTTTTCTCATTGATAAGGAACACAATCCCACCTTTTTCTCATTGATAAAGAACACAGGCCCCCTTTTTCTCACTGATAAAGAAAACAATCCCCCTTTTTCTCAATGATAAGGAACACAGTCCCAACTTTTTTTCTCATTGATAAAGAACACAATTCCAACTTTATCTCTTTGATAAAGAACACAATCACACCTTTTTCTCCATCATACAGAACACAGTCCCACCGTTTTCTCAATGATAAGGAACACAATCCCACCTTTTTCTCATTGATAAGGAACACAGTCCCACCGTTTTCTCAATGATAAGGAACACAATCCCTCCTTTTTCTCATTGATACGGAACACAATCCACCCTTTTTCTCATTGATAAGGATCACAGTCCCACCTTTTTCTCATCGATAAGGAACACAATACCTCATTTTCTCACTTATAAGGAACACAAACCACGCATTTTCTCATTGTGAAGGAACACAATCCACCCTTTTTCTCAATGATATGGAACACAATCCCACCTTTTTCTCATTGATAAGCAACACAATTCCACCTTGTTCTCATTGATAAAGAACACAGTCCTAACTTTTTCCTCATTGATAAAGAATACAATCCCACCTTTATCTCACTGATACGGAACATAGTCCCACCTTTTTCGCATTGATACGGAACACAATCCCACCTGTTCCACATTGACAAGCTACACAGTCCAACCTTTTTCTCATTGATAAGGAACAAACTCCCACGTTTTACTCATTGATAATGATCACAGTCCCACCTTTTT
>NW_025181993.1:0-2520 GCF_004010195.1 Chiloscyllium plagiosum | reverse complement strand
TCAGTTCTGAAGAAGTGTCACACTGGACATGAAGCGCTAACTCTGTTTCTCTGTCTCTGCAGATGTTGCCACACCTGCTGAGTTTCTCCAGAAATGAATGGGCACAGAACAAATTTTCAATTAAACGAATAACTCTTGATACTGGAAATGAAAATACAGATATGGCTTGATAAACTAGGAGCATTCTGGAAGGGTCACTGCATCTGAAAGATTAATTCTGCTTTTACATCACATGATGCTGCCAGACCTGCTTAGTTTCTTCAGGAATTTCTGTTTTTGAACAAATTCCACTGGCGTGTGTCAAAGCTGCTGAAACGTCTCGCCCAAGACGGAGCACCTGACACCGGGAAGTAAATGATAACACAAATTGAACACAATCATTGGCTCTGAAAATATGTAAGGGTGGCACCATTGAGACTACAAAGCTCTTAATCATGGTCAGGGAGAGAAACAGAGGGAAACACATTCACTTCAAACTCAGATGATGGCATTTCAGAAATGGATGCGACCAGATAAATATGTTAAAGGCTTGAGTAATGTAACAAATTGGAGGCCTGACACCTGGGAGAACCCTAAGCAGAATGAGAATATGAAACTGGAAGTGTTACCACATCAGAAATCAGGTTAAGTCACTAAGTACAGTGCTAACGGGTGAATGGTTCTTGATGTGAACAAGGGGATAGTCAGTAGAATTGAATTGCACATATTGGAGCTCAAACTGGGCATTCATGTAGTACTGTAGAATCACAGCAGCAGCAGAACTGTATTCAATCACAATCTGTAACTTTTTCCCCAGGGCAACCCTCAGTCTACCATTACCATCAAGCCAATCTATGGTTCAGTAACGAGTGTGTGTGAACATGCCACGGTCAGAGCCATTTGTACCGAACAGCAGGACTAACATCTGATGCAGAAGACGGAATGATCCCAAGATCATATCGAAGCTCTGCAGTTCTGCCACATCCAGACATAAATATCGATGGACTATTAAACAACTCACTCGAGGAGTGGACTCCACAAATATCGCCATCCTATTTAATAGAACAGCCCTGGACGTCAGTGAAAAAGACAAGGATGTCGTTTCTTCACCGTCCTCAGCCAGAAGTGTTGAGTTGATGATCCACCACACTCTCGCCATGATGCCCACACAATCACAGATGCCAGTCTTTAATCAATCTGATTCACTGTACGTGACATGAAGAAACAGCTGAACACAATAGGTACGACAAAGGCAATGGGTCCTGACATCATTCCTGCAATAGGACTGAAGACTTATGCTGCACAACAAGCCGTGCCCCTGGGGAAGCTGTTTCATTCCAGATCCAACTCTGACATCTTCCTGTCAATGTGGAAAATTACTCAACTATGTCCAGTTCCCTAAGAGAGGAATGATTACAATCTGACCAATTACCACCTTCTCAGTCCCATCACAAAAGCTACATTGGTGGGAGCTATTTTTGACAGAAAAGGCAACTAGCACAGAAATAACCTGCTCAGTGTGATTTCCGATAGGTCCCCATGTGGAGATGGTGCTATTGTGGAAATGTCACTGGATTACTAATCCAGACCAGGCTAATGCTCTGGCAGCTGGTGGAAGTTAAAACAATTAATAAAATATCGACATCTAAAATCTGGTGTCAGTTACAGTGACCTTGAAGCCAATGTCTATTAAAAAAACCAATTTCCTTCCCCAGTGTACTTTCAGGAAGTGAATCTCCCGTGTTTTCCTGTTCTGGCCTAAAAGTGACTCCAGTCACACAGACATTTGATGAATAATTAATGATCTCTGAAATGGCCAAGCAAGACACTAAATTTATCAAACTGCTCCAAGGTCTTAAAGGGTAAAACCGGACAGAACACTTGGCTCCAGCCTCAGTATAAGAACGGGAAATACAGTCCGGTTGCACAGAAACATCGGGAAAGAAGCAGGTCATTCAGCACACTGAGCCTCCTTCATTGCGCATCTTTTTTCATAAAGTGAGCTCCTGCTCACTGTGATGTGATGCCATCCCCGGCACCAGCTGAACAGCAAAATCCTGCCTCAGAATCCCCTATCTGCAAAATGCACCCTCAGTGAGTTTAGCTAAAACAGTAATGTAATCACTACAGCAAGTCTTGAACTTGAGCCTGAAAGTGGGATTTGTAGTCTACATTTAAAAGGAACTTTATTTCAAACGGGGGGAGAATCTTGGAGAGAACTGGAATTCTGCGTCGGCATCACGTGGTCAGTCAACTTGCGCGCTTACTGGTGAAGAGCTTGGTGAAAGGTACAGTGCTGCAGTCAGTGACTGTAGTGTTAATTTGTTACATTTACTGTACTAATTCATTACAATATATGTTTTAAAGATTTGTGTAGACTGTGCTATCATTTGTGTTAGACTGACTATTATTTTTGTTTTGATTTTTACTGATATTATTGGAAGTTCGCAGCATACCCTCCATTTCCAATTGGTCTCCTTGATAATACTGCATCGTTTACAATAATACAGTGTTCCACAGGATTTCAGCTGCCGCATAATC
>NW_025181992.1:0-2520 GCF_004010195.1 Chiloscyllium plagiosum | reverse complement strand
GACACCTTCCATTTTCGGTTAGATTCACACATGCATTGGGACACAATTTTAACCCTTTCACCACATGTGGTCAGCATATTCTTTCTCAGATTAGCTCACCAAAACTGTACATAATACTCCAGGTGCAGTCTCACCAACCCTGTACACAATCGTCCAGGTACAGAGAAAAGGTGAAAAAAATAGAGGTTATGACTGGGTTGGTCGATGGGAAGAATGAATCCAGTTGGGAGATGGAAGATGGGCTGATCAGTGGAATGGAAGGGAGGAGGAGGGGCTGGGAATGTTTTTAGGGGATTGGAGTGGAGGGTATTTGAAATTGGAGAACTCAATATTGAGTCCCCCGGGCTGTAGGCTGGCCAGGCAGAGGATGAAGTGATGTTACTCCAATTTGCAGTTTGTTTCATTGTGTCAATGGAGGAAGTCAAGGATGGTCACGTTTGAAAGGGTGTGGGAGGGGGAATTGAAATAGGCAATGACTGGTAGGTCAGCTCAGCCCTTACGGGCCCAGCTGAGATGCTTAGCAAAACATCCCCTTAGTTAACATTTGGGATCGCCGATGTAGAGAAGACCACATCAGGAGCACCAGTTACAGTAAACTAGGTTGGATCCCAACACCTGGCACATTTTCCACAAGGACCATTCCCTTCGTTAATCTTTGGTTCGTGCCACACTCCCCACCAAACCCTCCAATCCCCACTGACAACTGCCCCTGCAAACGGAATGCAACACCTGCTGGCACACAATCTCTCTCACCTCCATTGAGCGCCCCAAACAGTCCTTCCAGGTGATACAGAGATTCACCTGCCTCATTCCAACCTAGTGCTCCATCAAGTGCTTCCGATGTGGTCTTCTCTACATTGGGGAGACCAAACATAAACTAAGGACACATTTTCCCAACCATCACAGCCGGGCCCAAAGGGGCTGACATGAGCTCCCAGTCACCAACCATTTCAATTCCATTTCCCCACTCTCCCCACCCCGACCATTTCCTTCTCTCTTTACCTGCAGTTCCCCTACCCCACCCCCAATCCTGAAGAACGATTATACCGGAAATATTTACTTCTCCACCGTCTGATGCTGCCTGGCTTGTTGTGTTCTCCAGCCTCCTGTTTGTCTATTATTATACAGGACCTTAAGGAGTCTAGTCAGCACAACACGCTGGTTAGCAGCTACCACGAGTCACCCAACAATGAACCTCTTCCCTGGGATGAGGAGGAGAACATGCAACCTCGTCGAGACTCTGACACACGAAAAGAAGGAATCATTCTGCCCCTCCAAACGGTTACACTGAAATAGGAGGATGTCATTGATGCTGCAACACGACAAACCAATGAAGCAGAGACTGCACAGACAGACTGGCCCAAGTTGTTCCTCCTGCCTCCATTGCTATAGCTACACATGTGTTACATTAATGTGGTTTGCTGATGGAGAGGAGCACAACGGATGGCTTGTCCCACGTCGCAAGGAGGCATCTGCGATCTCTGAGAAGACAGGCTCGTCTTCGGCATGGAGATCAGAAACTTTTGGGAATGGCCAACTCGATCACAGTGCAGCTGCTCACATGTTTGTGAACAACATGTTGCTTAATGCAGGGTCTCACTCCAACTGTTGTTGAGATGGAGAGAGTTCATTCAGAATCTGCAGTTCTCTTGCAACCAACAGGGGGTCTCCACTGAGAATGAAAACTATCAGACAGTCATGGAGTTTAACAGCAGGGAGACAGGCCCTTTAGCCCAAATTTGTTTATGCCAAACAAAATGTCCATTCATGCTAACTCCATTTCCCTGTACTTGACCCATATCCTGCTAAACCTTTTCTATCAATGTATCTGTACACATATGAAAACATGTATTGCAGGAAAACACATGTCATATTTCACGCTATCATTGTTTTGTTTTGTGAATAATGAGTCCAGGTTCAAAACACTCAAGTTTTATTGCAATCACTTTTTAATCTTTTGCAGCATTACAGATTAAACACTCATTTCCTTCACACTCTCCTCGTGGTACCATCACTGCAAGGATTAGTCTGGTCAAACTCCTTTAAACTATCTCACTGTGGCAAGGAGATCATTCCTTATAATGGAGAGAAAATCTGTTCACAGTGTCCCACGTGCTGTCTCAATATCTCTCTAAACTGCAGGGAGGTGTCTTCACATCTATATTTGAATCATTTTTCAGTGAAGGACATTATACAATATACTGTGCTGACTACTTGCTGCTTTCTATGAATTCTGTCAGTGACTCATGACCAAGGGCATTCAGCTCCTTTTCACCAAGAGCACTTCCCATCATTTCACCCTCTCGTAAATACAAAATGAGAAGGATGGTATGTTTTTCCAAATAATTTCTTTGCCTTGCGAAACGCTATACTTCCAGCATAGCCATGACAACAGCATCATCACTCTTGCCATTGGAGATGTTTGGAGATGCTGAGGAGGCGATGGCCTAGCTGTAGTATCTCCGGATTATTAATGCAGCGACCCAAGTAATGACCCAGAGCACAGATTCAAATCCCACC
>NW_025181991.1:0-2520 GCF_004010195.1 Chiloscyllium plagiosum | reverse complement strand
GGTCAGGCAGCATTCGAGGAGCAGGAGAATCGACGTTTCGGACATAAGCCCTTCATCAGTGAGGCACGTAGGGGGATCCTGAGTTCAGGAATGGAGGAGCCTCAGCTCTTGACCTTGTCCAACAGGTATGAGATGCTTGCTCCTGAATGGATCAGAAAAAAGGCTGCGGGGAGAATTGAGCCGGCTGACCACAGCACCATGGTGCAGAAGGCCATTAAAGAAGGGGTGCAAATAGACAAGTGGTAGTTATAGGGGATTCTATAATTAGGGGGACATATAGTAGTCCCATATAGTGTGTTGCCTGCCAGGTGCAAAGGTACAAGACATCTCTGACCGGCTTAAAAGAATATTGGAGCGAGAGGGAGAGGATTCAGTTGTTGTGGTCTCCACTGAGATGAACAACATAGGCAAGGAGGACCTGTTTGGGGATTATCAAGCACTAAGAACGAAATTAAGGAACAGGTCCCCAAGGGTCATAATCTCTAGATTACTGGCCGAGTCGTGTGCAAATTGCCTGAGGGATAAGGAAATTGGGGAAATAAACACATAGCTAAGGGAGTGGTATAGGAAAGAGGGATTCCATTTCATGAGGCTTTGGTATCAGTTTGGAACCAGGGGGATCTGTACCGATGGAACGGTCTCCACTTGAACCAATCTGGAACCAGTGCTCCAGCTAAAAGGATAAATACGGTGGGCACCAGGACTTTAAACTAGTGAGACAGGAGAGGTCAAAGGGAAAACAACAGGAAGTGTGATCATAAATAGAAAGGTAAGCAGCAGGTTAGCATGTATGCAGGAAGTTTTAAATACAAGGCAGACGATGAAAGAAGTGAAAAGGAAGAATAACTCAGGAGATGGAAATCATGAGGATATGTAAACTAGCACGAGGGCACTTTACCTGAATGCTCGTAGCTCGATGAGTTAATGGCACAAATCATTGCGAATGAATATGATATGGTCGCCATGACAGAGACATGGTCACAGGATGGTCACCATGAGGAATTAAATATCCAGGGGTATCAGAATATTCTGAAGGGCAGACAGGAAGGTAAGGAAGGTTGTGTAGCTCTGATATTTAAGGAGGACATCAGGGCAGTGCTGAGCGATGATATTGGCTTCTATGGAGAATAAGATTGAATCTATTTGGGAGGAAATTAGAAATTCTAAGAAGAAGAAAAGCACTCATAGGGGTAGTCTATTGGCCACCAAATAATAACATCACATCGGGGCGGGCAATAAACAAAGAAATTACTAATGACTGTAAAAATAGTATGGCAATTATCATGGAGGATTTTAATCTACATGTCAATTGGTCGAACCAGCTCAGCCAGGGCAGCTTTGAGGGGGAATTCATTGACTGTATCTGTGATAGTTTTCTTGAACAGTATGTAATGGAACCGACGAGGGAGCAACCTATCCTCGATCTGGTCCTGTGTAATAAGACAGGAATAATTAATGACCTCATAGTTAGGGATCCTCTTGGAAGGAGCGATCACAATGTTGGAGGGGGTTGGGGCAGCAGGGAAAGTAGTTTGGAAAGTGATTGGTAAATGAAGCTGGCGGGGGGGGTGATGTTGGTATGTCAGAACAGAGGGTGGAACGGATAGATGGGAAGGAAGATGGACAAGTAGGACAATTCAAGAGGGTGGTGCTGAGTTGGAGGTTTGGATCTGGGATAAGGTGGGGGGAGGGGAGATGTGGAAATTGATGTTGATGATGTGTGTTTGAAGGGTTCAAAGGTGGAAGATGAGATATTTATCCTCCAGGCTTCGGGTGGCTAGAGTTTGGACCAAAAAGGGAGGTGGACAAAGGATAGGGAATTCCAGACCAATTAGCTTAACTTTTGTAATGGGGAAGATGCTGGAGTCTATTATAAAGGAAGAAATAGCAAAGCACCCAGACAGAAATGGTCACATTGGGCAGACACAGCATGGGTTCATGAAAGGCAGGTCATGCTTAACTAATCTTTTGGGATTCTATGAAAATATTACGAATGTGGTGGACAATGGGAACACAGTGGATGTGGTGTACCTAGATTTCCAAAAGGCCTTTGACAAGGTGCTGCACAAGAGTCTGCTGCATAAGATAAAGATGCAAAGTGTTATGGGGAAAGTATTCGCATGGATTGAGGATTGGTTAACCAATAGGAAGCAAAGAATGTGGGTAAATGAGTGCTTTTCTGGTTGACAATCAGTAACGAGTGGTGTGCCTCAGGAATCAGTGTTGGGACCACACTTCTTCACAATTTGTATCGATGATTTGGAGTTGGGGACCATGTGTAGTGTGTCAACGTTTGCGGATGGCACTAAGCTGAATGGTAGAGCAAAACGTGCAGACAACTGTGAAACTTTGCAGAAGGACATAGATAGTATAAGTGAGTGGGCAAATGTCTGGCAGTTGGAGTAAAATGTTAATAAATGTGAAGTCATCCATTTTGATAGGACTAACAGTAAAAAGGACTATTACTTGAAAGGTAAAAAAAATTACAGCATGCTGCTGTGCAGAGGGCTCTGAGTGTCC
>NW_025181990.1:0-2520 GCF_004010195.1 Chiloscyllium plagiosum | reverse complement strand
ACTTTGTGAGGGGCAGGTCATGCCTCACAAACCTAATCGAGTTCTTTGAGGAAATAACAAGAAACGTTGATGACGGTCGAGCTATGGATGTGGTGTATATCGACTTCAGCAAGGCATTTGATAAGGTTCCCCATGGTAGGCTCATTCAGAAGGTCCGGAGTAATGGGATACAGGGGATCTTAGCTGTCTGGATACAGAATTATCTAGCCAACAGAAGACAGCGAGTGGTAGTAGAAGGAAAATATTCTTCCTGGAAGTCAGTGGTGATTGGTGTGCCACAGGGCTTTCTTCTTCGGCCTCTGCTGTTTGCAATTTTTATTAATGACTTGGATGAGAGGATTGAAGGATGGGTCAGCAAGTTTGCAGAAGACAGAAAGGTTGGAGGTGTCGTCGACAGCATGGAAGGCTGTTCTAGGCTGCAGAGGGACATTGAAAGGATGCAGAGATGGGCTGAGAGGTGACAGATGGTGTTCAACCTGGATAAATGTGAGGTGATGCATTTTGGAAGGTCGAATTTGAAAACTGAGTACAGGATTCAGGATAGGATTCTTGGCAGTGTGGAGGCACAGAGGGATGTTGGTGTGCAGGTCCATAGATCCCTTAACATAGTCACCGAAGTGGACAGGGTTATTTAGAAAACATATGGTGTTTTGACTTTTATTAACAGGGCGCTTGAGTTTAAGAGTCCTGAGATCTTGTTGCAGCTCTATAAAACTTTGGTTAGACCGCACTTGAAATACTGCGTCCAGTTCTGGTCGCCCTATTATAGGAATGATGTGGATGCTTTGGAAAGGGTTCAGAGGAGGTTTACCAGGATGCTGCCTGGACTGGAGGGTTTATCTTATGAAGAGAGGTTGCCTGAACTCGGGCTTTTTTTCATTGGAGAAAAGGAGGAGGAGATGGGACCTGGCTGATTATACAAGATAATGAGAGGCATAGATCGAGTCAATAGCCAGAGACTGTTTCACAGGGCAGAGATGGCTAACACGAGGGGTCATAGTTTTAAGCTGGTAGGAGGAAACTATAGAGGGGATGTCAGAGGCGTGTTCTTTACACAAAGAGTTGTGAGAGCATGGAATGCGTTGCCAGCAGCAGTTGTGGAAGCAAGGTCATTGGGGACATATAAGAGACTGCTGGACATGCATATGGTTACAGAAATTTGAGGGTCCATACATGAGGACCAATGGTCGACACAACATCGTGGGCTGAAGGGCCTGTCTGTGCTGTACTGTTCTGTGTTCTTTGTTCTAGATGTTGGAAGACTTTCTGCGGCAACGAGCCGTGTAAACAGAGTCAATGGTTGGGAAATTGACTGTGCACCCAACCTTCTGTAGTTTCTTGCTGTCCTGGTCAGAGCGTTGCTGTATGAAGCCGTGACGCACCCAGACAGTATGCTCTCAATGGTGTATCTGTCGAAGTAGTACATGCTGAATTTCCTGAGCCTCCTGAGGAAGAAGAGGCGTTATTGAACCTTCTTAACTGTCACACCTATGCAAGAAGTCCAAGGTAGGTTGTCAGTTATCGTCACTCCGAGGGAGTTGATGCTCTGCACTTCCTCAACCATTGATATAGATGACGGTGTGTTCCTCTTCTTTCTTTCTGAAGTCAATGATCAGTTCCTCACTATGGCCGAATTTGAGAGAGAGGTTATTATCATTACACCATTCCACTAAGCCCTCAATCTCCTTTCTGTATTCTGGCTCATCGTTGTTTAACATCCTCCTGATTTGGTGATGTCATCTGCGAACTTTTAGGTGGCGTTGTTTGGAATTTGACATCACAGCCGTGTGTGTACAGAGCATACAGTCGGGGGTGAAGACAGAGATACGGGAGTAGAGGGAGTAGGTTATGGGGCTGAGGACACAACCTTGGGAGTACCAAAACCATGGCATTGTAACGTTATATCTAACATGGGAGTACAGGGTGTACAGTAGAAGTCTGAGGGCACAGCCGTGGGTGTACAGAGAGTACAGTAGGGGGCTGAGGGCACAACCATGTGTGTACAAGGAGTACAGTAGGGGGCTGAGGGCACAGCTGTGGATATACAGGGAGTACACAAGGGGGCGGAGGACACTGCTGTGGGTGCACGGAGAGTACAGTAGGGGGCTGAGAACACATCCTCCAGGAGTTCCAGTGTTGAGTTTTATTGTGGGGAATGTGCAGATACCTATCTTCACAGATTGTGGTCTGTGTGTCAGAAACCGGGGTTCCAGTTGCAGAGGGTGGAGCCGTGATCAAGGTCACAACGTATTGAGATAAGTCTGGAGGGGATAATGATGTTGAAGGTGGAGCTGTAGTCAATGACCAGGAGTCAGGTGCAGGCACCTTGTTGTCCAGATGTTCCATGGATGAGGGCAGGGCAGGTATATGGTATCTGTTGTGGGCCCGTCACATCAGTCGGCACATTATAGAACAGCAGGTCAGGCTGGGAGACTGAAGGTGGTGTGGGCCAGAACCAGCGTCTCAAAGCACTTCATGTTTATTGAAGTCAGAGCCACTAGGCAGTAGTCATTAAGGAAC
>NW_025181989.1:0-2520 GCF_004010195.1 Chiloscyllium plagiosum | reverse complement strand
CTTGCTCAATGTTGAGCTGGGCAATATTTTACTTATACTGTCTGGTATATGCTTCGACAGTGTGTTAGCATTGCACTTGCTCACACCAATGGGTGTGTCAGTATTTCTGTGTGGACTGTGACTGTAGGACAATTTCAATGTTCGCAGGAAGCAAGCCTGGAAGAATTGTAAAGTGTGTGGCGGATAGTGTGGAAGTGAAACAGGACAGTGACACGTAGGTGTAGTATTCAGGTTTATGGCAGACGGGGATCAATGCAGAGCAGTGTGAGGTGATGCACTTTGGTAGGAAGAACATTGAAAGACAATATAAAACATTCTGTACCATTATAACGCGGGTGCAAAAGCAGAGGGCACTGCGTGTATATGAGCACAAATTATTGAAAATGTCAGGACAAGCGGGGAGAGCAAAAAATATCACAGATTAGTTTCAGTATCTGAGCTGTTTGCAGGGGGAGGTGGAGGAGGGAGTCTCCGTGCTCTCTTCTTGGGAGTTGGTGGTGACGATGTGTTGTGAGCCCACTCTCCTGCCCACCGAGACCATAGGGATGCCATTTGTACCAGCTCGACACAAAATGGAGATGGCATCAGGGCCATGGCTTCTAAGTTGGGCCGGGGGGAAACGGAACTGCCAGTGGGTTTAAAGTGAGAATTGCCCTTCACTGAACTTTGCTCCTTACTCGGTCGGTGGGACGTAGATGTTTCAGAATCTCCACACGAGGTGTCCCTGTCCTCTTCGGCTCGTACCAGGGTCCTCCCGACATGGCAGTGGGAGGGGGGTGAGGGAACGGATATCGGGCATTCCACCACCTGGCTTGGACCTTTCACAGCTCCAAACTGAGAAAGCTCAACCGTGTGCCTATTGGCCTTTTAAAGATGGCACAAGTGTCAGGGATACCTGAATATCCAGGGGTACCCGGGTGATGATGAGTACCTCCAGCCATGATGATTGGGAGACTCGGGCTGGTATTGAATGACAGGGACAGCATGGGGTGGGGTGGGTGGTTAAGGAGGTGAGTTCGATAAGGTAGCAACAGGAAACTAGCTCAGCCTCGTGCATAAAATCCCTCTTTCTTACTCAATGAAAATGTCACTGAGACAAATTATTGTTAGAATCTGCCCAATGAGTCATAGATTCTGTTCAAACCCATTCCAGTTAAAAAGAACAAAGGCTCATCTGACTTCATACCAATATCCCTTTTTCCCATCTTTCCTGGGAATACGGGCTCATGTTACAGGATGCTATCGTAGTGTCGACATTTCAGCATTCTGAAACCTGGGAACGCATCCTTCCATGACACAGTCTCTCAGACTCCCCTTCTCTGTCTACTTCCCAGACCCCTCCCATGTGGTGATATTTAAATCGATTCCCCCGCCATCTCACTCTGGCAGTGATGTTCACACCTACAGCACCCCCTTGTCATAACACGATGGAGATATGGAGCTGCAAATGGATGGGGACTGCACATCCTGTCACTTCCAGCATGGGCTGCAAGTTTCCCCACACTGAACAGTGATCTAACACAGTGTTACTGAGCCTTGCACTGGGGTAGTGTATACAGTCCTACATGCTAGGAGGGTAACTGCTCCTGGTTTACAGATCAATGCACAGGGGCATTGTACGAAGCTCGACATACTAGGAGGGTAACTACACCTAGTTTACAGGTCAATGCACTGGGTTGGTGTACACAGTCCTACCCGCTGGGAGGGTAACTGCTCCTGGTTTACAGATCAATGCACTGGGGTGGTGTACACAGTCCTACATGCTGGGAGGGTAACTGCTCCTGGTTTACAGATCAATGCACTGTGGTGGTGGACACAGTCCAACATGCTGGGAGGGTAACTGCTCCTGGTTTACAGATCAATGCACTGTGGTGGTGGACACAGTCCTACCCGCTGGGAGGGTAACTGCTCCTGGGTTACAGATCCATGCACTGGGGTGGTGTACACAATCCTACCCGCTGGGAGGGTAACTGCTCCTGGGTTACAGATCAATGCCCTGGTTTGGTGTAAAAAACCCTTACATGCTGGGAGGGTAACTGTTCCTGGGTTACAGATCAATGCCCTGGTTTGGTGTACACAGCCCTACATGCTGGGAGGGTAACTGCTCCTGGTTTACAGATCAATGCACTGGGGTGGGGTACACAGTCCTACATGCTGGGAAGGTAACTGCTCCTGGTTCACAGAACAATGCACTGGGTTGGTGTACACAGTCCTACATTGTGGGAGGGTAACTGATCTTGGGTTACAGATCAATGCACTGGGGTGGTGTACACAGTTCTTCATGATGGGAGTGTACTTGCGCTTGGTTTACAGATCAATGCACTGAGGTGGGGTACACAGTCCTAAATGCTGAAAAGGTAACTGCTTCTGGTTTACAGATAAATGAACTGGGGTGGTTTACACAGTCCTACATGCTAGGAGGGAAAATGCTCCTGGTTTACAGCTCAATACACTGGGTTGGTGTACACAGTCCTGCATGCTGGGAGGGAAGCTACTCCTGGTTTACAGATCTATGCACCG
>NW_025181988.1:0-2520 GCF_004010195.1 Chiloscyllium plagiosum | reverse complement strand
TATGCAGGCAAGTTGTGTTGCCCACAATGGGTATTCAATGGTTGGCAATGCTGCCTCACAGTTCCAGAGATTCGTGTTCAATTACAGTCTCCAGTTTCCTCCCACAGTCCCAAGATGCACAGGTTAGGTGGATTGGCCACGCTAAATTACCCATAATGTCCAGGGATGTGCAGGCTAGGCGCATCAGTCATGGAAATGCCAGATTATAAAGATTGGGTGGGGTGAGATAAGTTGGGGGGAGGGGAAATGAGGAAGCTGGACTTGATCCCAGCGATCATTGAATTAGATCAATCCAGTCATCATACTGGATCCCGGTGCTAGATCCACTTGATCACTGCACCAGTCCAACTGTATCCCTTCCTTCGCTGGATTTGATCCCCATGATCATTGAACTCGATACCTCCAGTCATCCTACTGAATGCCTGCGCTAAATCCACTGGGTCACTGCGCTGGTCCGACTGGATCCCTTCACTCGCTCTACTTGATCTCAGTGATAATTGAGCTAGATCACTCCAGTCATTGTACCGGATCCCTGCACTAAATCAACTTGATCACTGCACCGGTCCAACTGGATCCCTTCCCTCGCTGGACTTGATCCTAGCGATCATTGGTATGCATATGCATAATTTTTAAAAATCGTTTGATGGCTTTATCATAACTGTGCTAAAATAATACACTTTATTCTTAATATGTACTCCATAGTTTTTGTCTCCCTGAGAAGAGAAAATGTGCATCCAGCTGACTTTTCTCAAAATTATATATGCTTCAAAAGGATTTCTCATCTAAGTCCCAAACTGATAATGTTTCAGAACAAAAGGCCTTCATTCCAGGAAAGTGCGAACAAAACATTGTTGATAAGCATCTAAAACTTTGTCTTTAGGTTAAGGGAACAAAACTGCACATAATGTGCCTTATCTGGTCTTAGCAATGCCCTCTACAGATGTAGACTCGTAAAATGTGAAGCTGGAAAACCACAACAGGTCAGCCACACCCAACGAACAGGAGTCTCGATGTTTCGGGCATATTCCTGATGAAGGACTTATACCCGTGACGCCATTTTTTCTGCTCCTCGGATGCTGCCTGATTGGCTGTGCTTTTCAAGCATCACACTGTTCGACTCTGAACTCCAGCATCTGCACTTCTCACTTTTACCGGTACAGATGCAGTAAAACATTCCTGACTAAATCTGGTACCCTTTGCCAGAAACACAATTATTCCACTTAGCTTTCAAATCACTTACAGCAAGTGTAGACTAACTACATATGATTTGTGTACCAGGATCATGAATACCGTCTGTATCACAGAGTTCTGCAATCTCTCTCCACTTAAATTGTTAACCATTGTTTTATACTTCCCTCCAAAATAGACAACTCACATTTTGCTATATCTGGATAAGGTTTGCTCACTAACCTCCCTTTGCCTATATCACATTGATGACACACGACCTCCATTTGATGACATACTGGATAACCAGCTTGATCTTTAAACTAATTAGGCTCTGATATATCCAGTCCCTTCCTCCAGATCTTTGATACAGATATTGATCGTTGATGATCCCATAGTGATCTCTGAGGCACTCCACCTGTTATAGCTTTGTAATATGACAATAAGCATTTATCCCTACTCTATTTCCTGTTAGTAACAACCTCCTGTGTAGCAGCTCACGCAGTTTAAATGGCCTCCTGAGCAGTAAAATGTACTCAATGAGCTAAAATGATTAGTTCTATTTTCCTCTGTAACTCGTTAAATAGGCAGAATGATCTCCTCCAGTCTCATGGTAGCGATAATGACTTGCTGAATGAAGGCCCCCTATCTCTGTCACAGCGTCGAGGGGTGGATGGAGGGCACAATACATAGGGAAGTGGCAGCAGTATATCCCTGTAACAGCATCGAGGGTGGATTGAGGGAACAACACATTGGGTCGGGACAGCAGCATCTCTCTGTAACAGCCTCGATGGTGGATTGAGGGAGCAACACATTGGGTAGGGCCAGCAGTATATTTCTGTAACCGCATCGAAGGGTGGCTTGGGGGAACGACACATGGGATAGGGACAGCAGTATATCTTTGTAACAGCATTGGTCGTGAATTACGAGAGCAACACATGGCGTCGGGACAGCAGCATGTCTCCGTAACAGCCTCGAGGGCGGATTGAGGGAGCAACACATGGGGTAGGGGCAGCAGTTGGTCATTCGGCGCCATTAGTCAGAATGCTCATGACTGATCCGATTGTGTTTGACCATCCGTCTCCTGTGTGTTCTCAATAAATATTGACTGTCCTGTCCAGCAAAGATCAGTGGAGATCAGCCTTGAATATCTTCAAAGACCGAGTCTTCACTGCACCCTGAGGATGTGGGCCCTCCAGATAGTACAACACTAAAGTGAAAGGGGTGACCTTATTTCAATGTGCGACCTGTTATTTTAAATTGTGTTAACCTAACATGAAATCGTGACCTCTTTTGAAATGCAAAGACATAATAATTAGGCGTAGACATAAACCATTCAGCCCTCTAAACCTGTCC
>NW_025181987.1:0-2520 GCF_004010195.1 Chiloscyllium plagiosum | reverse complement strand
GCCCAGATATATGACATAAATCTGCATTTGAAATGCCTGGCTCTTTTCAATCATTGAGGGGGATCCTACGTATGTGGCTGAACACATGATCAGCTGAGGATGCCTCCATTCTCCCAGTTTCCCTGCCTCTGTCATTTCTGTAAGATGATGCCACATTCCTTTGGGAAACTTCCTACATGTCATCCTTTTCACTCAAACGAGAAATCCCTTCACTCTGATGGACTGAGCTTTCAGCTGTATCTGTTCCGTCTCCCTCACTTCTGTCCTCACTTAGTCCCCTCCTTCCCAGAACAATGATAGATCTCCTGTTGTCCTCACTTCCTACTGCACTAGAATCTACATTCACTGAATCATCCTTCCCCACTTCTACCACCTCCAGCAGGACAGTACCATCAAACACATCTTCCCCTCCCGTCCTCTGTCAGTATTTCACAGGGACCACTCCTTCTGTGGCACCCTCCATCATCCCGAACACTTCCCCACACCCCCATGGCACCTTCCCATGGAAATGCAAAAGCTGCAACATTTGCCCATTCCCCTCTTCCCTCCTCACTGTCCAAGGTCCTAAACACACCTTCCAGGTAAAGCAGCATTTCACTTGTACACTTCCAACCAGTCTCCTGTCATTGCTACTCACAATGCAGTCTCCTTTACACTAGTGAGCCAAAGAGAAACTGTTTTCAGGAATATCTCCACTCTGTCTGTAGAAATGACCCTGGCAGTCTGATTGCTCCCCATTTCAATAACCAACATTGCTCTCACGATTATGAGAATTCTTTGAGGAGTTAATGACGGGTTGGACCAGAGAGTGTTACCTATCTGAACTTCCAGAAGGCCTCTGATATGGAACCACACAGGAGGCTGCAGAGTAAGATAAGGACCCATGGCGTCAGAGGCCAGGTACTAGGATGGATAAAAAGTTGGTTCTCTGGCAGGGTGCAGAGTGAGGATAAAATTGTCCCTCTCAGGACAGCAGCCGGTGACTACCAGTGTTCCACAAGAGCCAATGTTGGGACCACAGCATTTCACTTTATAGGTTAATGACCTGAGTGGCGGGGCAGAAGGCATTCTGGCTACGTTTGCAGATGATGCAAAGATTGGTGGAGGGGCATGTAGTATTGAGGAGGCAGGGAGCCTGCAGAAAGATTTCGACAGTTTAGGAGCAGAAATCTGAGTAATAAAGGGACTTGGATTCCAAGCCCAGGATTCGCCTTAGATAAACTTGCAGGTTGAGTCAGTAGTTAAGAAGGCAGATACAATGTTGTCATTCGTCTCGAGAGGAGTAGGATATAATGCTGGGGATTCTGAGGCTTTCTAAGGTAACTTGCAGGTTGAGTCAGTAGTTAAGAAGGCAGATACAATGTTGTCATTCGTCTCGAGAGGAGTAGGATATAATGCTGGGGATTCTGAGGCTTTCTAAGGCTCTGGTCAGACCAATTTCCAGTATTTTGTGCCTCATACCTCAGGAAGGATGTATTAGCCTTGGTGTGTGTCAAGAGACGGTTCAGCAGAAATGAAAATCTTAACACATGAGGAACGTTTGAAGACTCTGGGTTTATACTCGATGGAGATTAGAAGGATGAGGGGGAATTCAATTGAAACTTACAGAATACGGAATGACCTGGATACTGACAAAATTCGGAGAATGTTTACACTGGTAGGAGGGCACAGGCTTAGAGCAAAGGGAAAACTCATTAGAACGGAGATAAGATGAAACGTCTTTAGCCAGAGAGTGGTGAAATTGTGGAATTCCTTACCACAGAAGGCTGTGGAAACCAGATCATTTGGCACCAACGATATAGCCAGGAAAGGGACTGAGGATCTGAAAAGTGACTACAGAGAGTTAGTTTGGAAGCTGAAGAGCAGGACGAGTAGAGTAGTGATCTCAGGTTTGCTACCAGCGCCACGAGCTAGTGAGATGAGGAACAGTCAGCGAATGTAGCTTTACACGTGGCTGGGAGGCTGGTGCAGGAGGGAGGGCTTCAGATACCTAGACCATCGGGATATCTTCTGGGTAAGGTGGGACCTGTACATGAAGGACGGTTGCACCTAAACTGGAGGGGCCCAAATGTCCTGTTTGGGAGGTTTGCTCGTGTGATTCTGGCGGGTTTAAACTAGTTTGTCAGGGGGGTAGAAATCAGACCACATGTCTGAGAGGGGGTTAGTTGCAGACAAGACAGTGACAGGATATATTGAATCTATCAGGAAAGTTTCTCACGCGATTAAACAAAGCGATCAGGTAAAATGCGTCTGCTTTAATGCAAGAAATGTCCGAAATAAGAGTGAAGAACTTACAGCATGGATCAGTACTTGGGGCTATGCTGTCGTGTCCATAACAGAGACATAGGTTTCACAGGGACAGGGATGATTGCTTGATGTTCCGGGGTTGAGAACGTTTAAAGATCTTCAGGGGCGGCTCTGTTGCGCAGTGGGTAGCACTGCTGCCTCACAGTGCCAGAAAAGCGGGTTCAATTCCCATCTCAGGGAACTGTCTGCGTGGAGTTTGCCATTTTCCCCATG
>NW_025181986.1:0-2520 GCF_004010195.1 Chiloscyllium plagiosum | reverse complement strand
CAGTGAAGGATCCAGAGAAGTCATTGATGGGACCAGAGATATCAGTGAAGGGTCCAGAGATGTCAGTGATGACACCAGATATGTCAGTGATGAGACCAGAGTGTCAGTGATGGTATCAGAGAGTCAGTGATGAGACCAGAGTGTCAGTGATGGGACCAGAGATGTCAGTAATGGGACCAGGTATGTCAGTGATGGGACCAGAGTGTCAGTGATGGGACCAGAGATGTCAGTGAAGGGTCCAGAGGTGTCAGTGATGGGTCCTGAGTGTCAGTGATGAGACCTGAGATGTCAGTGATGAGACAAGAATGTCAGTTATGGGACCAGAGATGTCAGTGATGGGTCCTGAGTGTCAGTGATGAGACCTGAGATGTCAGCGATGAGACCAGAGTGTCAGTGATGAGACCAGCGATGTCAGCGATGAGACCAGAATGTCAGTGATGGAACGAGAGTGTTAGTTAAGTGTCCATAAATGTCAGTGATGGGAATAGAGTGTCAGTGATGGGACCAGAGATATCAGTGATGGGGTCAGACATGTCAGTGATGGGTCCAGAGATGTAAGTGATGGGTCCAGAGATGTCAGTGATGGGAACAGGATGACAGTGATGAGACCAGAGATGTCAGTGATGGGACCAGAGATGTCAGTGATGGGACCAGAAAAATCAGTTATGGAACAAGAGATGTCAGTGATGGGACCACCGTGTCAGTGATGGGTCCAGAGATGTCAGTGATGGGAACAGAGATGTCAGTGATGAGACCAGAGATGTCAGCGATGAGACCAGAGTGTCAGTGATGGAACGAGAGTGTTAGTTAAGTGTCCATAAATGTCAGTGATGGGAATAGAGTGTCAGTGATGGGACCAGAAATATCAGTGATGGGAACACGGATGTCAGTGATGAGACCAGAGATGTCAGCGATGAGACCAGAGTTGATGGGAACAGAGTGTCAGTGATGAGACCAGAGATGTCAGTGATGAGATCAGAGTGTCAGTGATGAGACCTGAGAGTCAGTTATGGGACCGGAGATGTCAGTGATGAGACCAGAGATGTCAGTGATGAGACCAGAGATGTCAGTGATGAGATCAGAGTGTCAGTTATGCGACCGGAGATGTCAGTGATGATACCAGAGATGTCAGTGATGAGACCAGAGATGTCAGTGATGGTTCCAGAGATGTCAGCGATGAGACCCGAGTGTCAGTGATGGAACGAGAGTGTTAGTGAAGTGTCCATAAATGTCAGTGATGGGAATCGAGTGTCCGTGATGGGACCAGAGATGTCAGTGATGGGACAGAGATGTCAGTGATGGGAACAGGGATGTCAGTGATGGGACCAGAGATGTCAGTGAAGGCTCTAGAGATATCAGTGATGGCACCAGTGTGCCAGTGATGGGACCAGCGTGTCAGTGATGGGTCCAGAGATGTCAGTGATGGGACCAGAGTGTCAGTGACGGGAACAGCGATGTCAGTGGTGCGTCCAGCGATGTCAGTGATGGGTCCAGAGTGTCGGTGATGAGACTAGAGATGTCAGTGATGGGTCCAGAGATGTCAGTGATGGTATCAGAGTGTCAGTGATGGGACCAGAGACGTCAGTGATGGGTCCAGAGATGTCAGTGATGGGTCCAGAGATGTCAGTGATGTGAACAGAGTGTCAGTGATGAGACCAGAGATGTCAGTGATGGGACCAGACTGTCAGTGATGGGACCAGAAATGTCAGTGGAGTGTCCAGAGATGTGAGTGATGGGAACAGAGTGTCAGTGATGACGGCAGAGATGTCAGTGATGGGACCAGAGATGTCAGTGATGGGACCAGAGATGTCAGTGATGAGACCAGAGATGTCAGTGATGAGATCAGAGTGTCAGTGATGAGACCTGAGATGTCCGTGATGTGAACAGAGTGTCAGTGATGGTTCCAGACATGTCAGCAAAGAGACCCGAGTGTCAGTGATGGAACGAGAGTGTTAATGAAGTGTCCATAAATGTCAGTGATGGGAATCGAGTGTCAGTGATGGGTCCAGAGATGTCAGTGATGGGACCAGAGATGTCAGTGAAGGGTCTAGAGATGTCAGTGATGGGACCAATGTGCCAGTGATGGGACCAGAGTGTCAGTGATGGGAACGGAGATGTCAGTGATGGGTCCAGGGATGTCAGTGGTGGGTCCAGCGATGTCAGTGATGGGTCCAGAGTGTCAGTGATGTGACTAGAGATGTCAGTGATGGATCCAGAGATGTCGGTGATGGGAACAGAGTGACAGTGATGGGACCAGAAATGTCAGTGGTGTGTCCAGAGATGACAGTGTTGGGAACAGAGTGTCAGTGATGGGACCAGAAATATCAGTTATGCAACCAGAGATGTCAGTGATGGGACCAGAGATGTTGGTGATGGGAACACGGTGTCAGTGATGAGACCAGAAATGTCAGTGATGAGACCAGAGATGTCAGTGATGGGACCAGAGATGTCAGTGATGGGACCAGAGATGTCAGTGATGGGTCCTGTGTGTCAGTGATGAGACCTGAGATGACAGTGATG
>NW_025181985.1:0-2520 GCF_004010195.1 Chiloscyllium plagiosum | reverse complement strand
GAAAATCGACTTTATCAGGAAGGACTTTTGCCCGAAACTTGATTTTCGTCCTCTTCAAATGCTACCTGACCTGCTGTGCTTCTCCAGCAAAACTCTAAGTTGGACTCAATGCAGCTTCACTCAAACCCTCAAATACTTCAACCCTTGCTGAGTCCTTGTAAATATTTTCTGGATCCTTTCAAATTTAACACAATCTTTCTTATCGCAGAAAGTTCATACTTTAACATAAATTTCTAAAACTGGCCTTACCAATGTTCTGTGCAGCTGGAACATGACATCCCAAAGCATATACTCAATGCACTGACGAATGCTGATTTCACTACCCTGTCTCCGTGTGACTCCAAAATCATGGAACTATGCACGCGGGCCCCGAGGTCGTTTTTTTTAAATAACACTCCCTCAGGCCCTGAAACTTACTGCATACATTTCTTTACTTTCTTTAATTGTCTCCATTCCATTCCTGCTGGCACTGGACTACCATCCTTTTTCTTATTTAATTTCCTTGTTCCACCCAATCACAGACTCTCTGTTTTCCAATTGAAGGTCCGACCTTGATTACAATCTTCCATTTTTTATAATTTTTGCTGTTGTTTTTATATCGATGATTGATATAGTATCTTGCTGAGATTACTTTCGATGTAGAAATATTTTACCAGACATTTGCAGAACACACTGACCATGGTATCTGACCGTTAGAAACATCGGTTTGCTGCCATGTGTGTTAACAGATTCTGTTAACTTACAAAATCCTACACCTGGAGTGATGAAGGAGCTCCACTCTGCAATCAGTATTTTCCAGTTTGTCTCCAATTTTGGGTTGTACAGTAGAAGTGCTTTGTGATTTGAAATGTTGATGAAGTCAATAGGGAATAGTCCTGCACATGGAGACGATCTGTGTCATCATCACAAGGAAGGTGTGCAGGCGTCCACCTCCCTGTTCTGACCACCGTCTTTGCAAGTCATCTCGCGTTGCCACACGAGAGGAGATCAAGAACAGAATAGAAACAGCTGCTGAGAGAAGAGGTGGAGCAGAGAGTGAAGGACTCTCAGCTGGACGCGAAGAGATTTCAAGTCGCAAGTCTCGCCCTTCCTCTTAATCCAGATACAGTGCGTGTAGCGTCTTCAGTTTACAATTAATAAAAAGCTGACTTGTGCAGGCACTCAGCAGCACATCAGGACAGTTACACCTCACTATCAGTTCTCTTAGCTATAGCACAACGTTTTGAGCTATTTGCATTACTCTGAATGGGAGCAGGTCCATTTCTCATTACCATTCATGAGCTCAACTTGTAGCATGGTCTAGCTTTAACTCGATGATATCTGACAGAACTGGACGGCATGTAACACGGGGGGAGTGTCGGCAGGAACAAGGGTAAGGGTCATGGTCCATGGTGAACTTTGCAGTAATATTAATACCAAAATAGTGACAGTAAATGTGTCTGTAGATGTATGATTTCTAATACCATTTCTTGAACAGTCGATAATCTGATTTAAAGACATCGTCCAGTGCTCTGCGACTTACCTCCTTTATAATTTTGAAAGGATTTCAGACTTGCATTTATCACATCAGACATCGCTCCTATATCTCTCACTGATTGTTCCAATGCTGCCTCGCCTCCCGAAACCCATTTGCGGTCAGTGATTTTAGCAGCAATTTTATCTGGCTGAAATTTGAAGTAGCGTCCATGCTATATTTTAAATAAAATGTTCAAAATGAATACTCATTAAGATCATAACAAAACTATTTTTTTCTTTGCTTAATACTTTTCTGCATTCCGACTTTGGCTGCCAATTTATTTTCCCAAACCTGTGCGATATTTGTTCACTATTTGTTTAGAAAAAGGCACATTTTGCGCGACTTAGCACGAAAACAAACCGTCTGTTCCAACTCGTCCACGCCGGTCACATATCCTGACGAATTGTCGTCCCATTGTCGACCACTTGGCCCTGAACACTTCCAATCCATATACCCATCTCCGTACCTTTATAATTTTGTAATTCTACCAGCCTCCGCCACTTCTTCAGGCAGATCATTCCAGTTGTAACTGTCTCCTCGGCGCGAGACAGTTACAACTCAGATCATTTTTAGGGTTTTCTTGTGTCAAACGTAATATTTATTGCTCAATGTATTCGAAGCATTCTACACTGAGACGAAGCAAAGGTATTACAAATGACTTGAAATGTGAGAAAATAAAAAAAAAGTGTACTTTGTCTTGACAACTCAATATCCCAATCAAGCTCACCATCTAGTTAGCTCATACCGAAACTACATTAGAAAGAGTTGAGCCTCTTCGCACTTTTCGGTCGACTCAGCTGAAATTTGTGATCATACAGTAGTGAATTAAATTCTTCACATGCAGATAAACGTTTCCCAAACCGCCAATAATTACATCATTAGAGTAATTGGATTACAACTAATTAGTATTAGTCTCAGGACCTATTCAAATATTTCCCCATTCATCTTAAGGCTCTGCTAACAAGGTTTGAACTCTGATCCCATGGCTAAAACATTCTGCTCTT
>NW_025181984.1:1352-2520 GCF_004010195.1 Chiloscyllium plagiosum | reverse complement strand
GAAATTGGAGAATGGAGGGTGGAGTTTGGAAGGTGCTGGGTGCTGTGGTCTGGACGGGTTTGGAGTGCACCAGGCAAGGCATTATATTGGGGGCAGGAGTTTAGGTGATCTGGACAGGGCAGAGTGTATGGGAGCGGTGTTCGGGGAGCGCTGGGCAGTCCAGAGTGTTTGGGGAAGTGCCTGGGGTGCACTGCGTGGGAAATTGTAGTTGGTGGGGTTTGTGCAAAGGGTGGGGCCGTGTTTAGGAGCGGGGTTTGAAGGTGAGCTGGGCAGAGAATTGTGTTTGGCAGAGAAAACTGGGGTGTGCTGGGCGGGGCACAGCATTTGGGGCGGGGTGTTGGGTATGCTGGGCGGGGCACAGTGTTTGGGGGTGGACTTTGGGTGTGCTCAGCGTGGCACAGTTTTTGTGGGTGGAGTTTGCGGTGTGATGGCGGGACACAGTGTTTGGGAGCGTGGATTGGGGCGTGATGGGCAGGGCACAGTATTTGGGGCGGAGTTTGGGGTGGGCTGGGCGGGACACTGTGTTGGGGCGTGGCTTGGGGAATTGTTTCTGTCGAACGGGAAACTGAAAACAACAAAATATTGGAGACCAGAGTGGGTCAAGGTCTATATCTATGGAGAGGGAGGAAACTCAAGTTTTGAGTTTAGGTGTTGATGTGTTGCGAGAGCAGCATTTATGCAACATTGCTGGGGCGATGATTGGACTGCTGTGGCTTAGAAAGGATGTTGATAATTCATAGTAAGTGATCAGACTGTGTGAATGGCAGAACAAATGTGTTTCTATGTGCCAACTGGCAAGAGTAGACCGTCCCACTGGTGCGGGCTTGAGGGGAGAGAGGGTGATAGAGAAGGTAAAAAGCAAAGCTGAAAGAAAATGAAGCAATGAGCTCACAATTTGAAGGTGCTGAACTCAATATTAGTCCAGAATTTTGTGAACATGCCTAGTTTGAAGATGAGATTCTCCACCTTGCGCTGTGATTCACTGGAGTATGGTAGAATACCGAGGTCAGACAAATGAGCTTGCAAGCAGGATGCTGTGTTAAAATGACTGGGCTAGGGCAAGGTTAGGGTCATGCTTGTTTACAGACTGGAGGCGTTCTGCAAATTGGGGTGGACACTTAATGTTGAGCAGGGCTTCAGTGCAGAATGGATCTCACTTACATGCACA
>NW_025181984.1:0-1214 GCF_004010195.1 Chiloscyllium plagiosum | reverse complement strand
AATTCGTTTGCATGCATCGTTTTCTAATCTGTAAATGTCATCATTCAAGATTGTGAGGGCAATCGTTGGCCAGAGTTAAGGACTGTAACACAGTTGGTCAAATTTCCATTTAAACGCAGTACTATAGAAGAAGGACAATGTGGAAGTTGAGTATAGTTTCTCGCTTATTTTTGCCATTTATTGATGAGAATTGCTTAGAGAAACAGCAGAAGATTGGAGAAGTAATCCAAGATTTTCGTTACTCGTTCCATGACTGTAAATTTCGTGTCTCGCTTTTAAAATATGCTGAAGCAAGATTTTGGTAAGATTTCTCAGTTATCTGAAATAACCCAATGACAAATGGTAATGAAAGCTGATGGCGACTCCGCAAGTTTCATAGATACTAAAACTTGTACATGGCCCTGGAGTGCGATAAAAGAAAATACAGTACAATGAGAAGATGTCGAAATGATGGCGCATCGAAGCAGATTCTATGTTATACTCGTGGAAAATGGATCCTCAGGGAAACAGCTGCATCTATCAATGGTGTTGTTTGAAGATACATCGTCAGAGCATCAATGAATGTTCTCTGAGTTCAATGAAGATTCCACAAGGACACTTGATACTACTTTCATTCAGAAACAAATATATTAGCATTATCTTTGATGTCTTTGTAGATTCCAATTCAGTATGTCTGTCTCGGCAGTCCGCTTGGTGCTTTAATACTGCAAAGACCCCGCACGCCTGACGACAAGACCCAATGCACAAAAATCAAAAGCACTCCAGGACCGTTTTCAGATTTTGACCATTTCTCCAACAACTTGTGCAACTGCTGAAACTTCCTCTTTCTGCAACTTCGGGGTGAGTTCGGGTGGGGGAGTTGGAATCCTGGACTGATCTCTCTGCTCAGCACGCTTTACCATTTGGAAGTAATGCAAAGTGAATCACTTCCTCCCCCATTGTGCACAACTCTCACTGTCAACAAATTCCCAGATATCGTTATTCAACCCTATGTAAGTAAGATTGTAATGAATCACTCTATGTATTAACTTCCCCCAACCTCCCATCCCCTCAGTAATAAAAAGACGTGAAGACAATACTAAACGCCGTATTCAGGTGAAGGGTTTCCAGTCATAGATGGATAACTGCTTTATCAGGAGCTGAATATGTAACTAGACTACTTAAATTTATGTGTCTCTGGACAGAAGCTGCCTCTGACACGAATACCTAACTTG
>NW_025181983.1:1340-2520 GCF_004010195.1 Chiloscyllium plagiosum | reverse complement strand
ATCTCCATCCCACATTCACTCCCTCCATTTTCTTTTTGCTTATAGCGGAAGAATATAACTGAGAAAGTTATCAGCCATGATTGAATGGAATGAGCAGACCTGGTGGCCTAATTTCTGCTCCTATGTCTTGTGGTCTCTTGCAGTCCTGGACACCGAGAGAGAGAATTGGGACCAGCATTGAACCAATCATGACTGGATATGGATCTACCTGCATCTAGGTAGATGGGCTGGGACTTTTTCACTGGCATATAGGAGGTGGAGACGTGACCTTATCAAGGTTTATAAAATCGTGAGGGGAGAGATGAGGTGAACGACGTGTGTCCTTCCCCTAGGATTGGGGTTTCAACATTAGGGAGCAAATTTTGATGGTGACAGGAGAAAGAGATTTTAAAACGACTTGAAGGGCACAATTTGTTTTATACAGAGTAGGTCACATGTGGACTAAATGTCTAGAGGAAGTGGTGGATGCAGGTACAGTAACGACGCTTAAAAGACATTTGGATAAGTTCATGAATAGGAAAGGTTTGGAGGGATATGGGCCAAAACACTGGCAGGTGGGACTGGTTTAGTTTGAGAACATAGTCAGCATGGACTAGTTGGACTGAAGGGTCTGTTTCTGTGCTGCATGGCTCTGTAACTCGGTTCTATACTAGTCTTAAAACCATTTTCTTGCCTTCCCCATAAACATTCACATAAAAATCAGGTGAACTGAGCCTTGAATATATTCAACGACCCGCTAACTGCAGGAAGACATGCCCACTTCTGAACTTAATTCCTCTTGCTCATACACCACTTGCCTTGCTCATTGCCTGCTGCACCTGTCTGACAACTGGCACAGAAGGACACTGATGCCCCCCTGTACATCCATGCATCATTCCTGATGAAGGGCTCGTGCCCAAAACTTCGACTGTCCTACTGCTCGGATGCTGCTTGACCTGCTGTACTTTGTCAATTGTGGTCTTTTCTACATCGGGGAAAGCGAGCGTAAACTTGGGGAACTGAGCATCCCAGCTGGGTCCGCAGAGGCTGAGCGGACTTCCCAGTCTCCACCCATTTTAAAGCCCTTTCCCACTCCCCTTCTGACATGACTATTTTTGGCTTCCTCCATTACCACAACAAACCAAACCACAAATTGGAGGAACAAAACCTCATCTTCTGTCTGAGCAGTCAACAGCCCGGA
>NW_025181983.1:0-1004 GCF_004010195.1 Chiloscyllium plagiosum | reverse complement strand
CACTCCCATTTCTTTCAGTTGCTCCAAGTCAACAACTGAACTTCAGAATGAAACGTAAATGGAAATGGGGGTGAGAAAAGAGAGTGCCGTACTCTCAGATGTTGGACAGAGGAAAGACGTTGCAGTCTGCGGTAAAGCTCAATCTTCATTTAGAGATAGGAGCAGCAGGAGCTTCAGAACCTCATTGTCCAACTTCCACATTCACCAATAGGGGAGCTCCGAATGGCAGGAGGAGAAGTCTACCTCCGGTCCTCCAGTGCCCATTAATTGTCCATCAAACGTAGGTCTCGCCCCTTTTCTGCCGACAGTGAGAAACATGCCCAATGTTTTGGTGACACCGGCAAACATGTGCCCTGCTTGTTGACACTGAGGAGTGCACACAATATGCACTGTAGCAATGCTGGTGTCATTGACAGATTTTAAGTGTCCAAATTCCTATGGGAGAACAAAAAGGGCACAGCCATAATTTTTTTTCTATGTTGCTCGATATTTGATTGCTTTTGCATTTGTCTGGCTGCTCAATGTTTAAGTCTTTTCCTCAGTGTTGGGGTGAGATTCACAACTAGAGGGCATAGGTTTAGGGTTTCACCACAAAGGTACCTGAGGGGCAACGTTTCCATGCAGAGGGTGGTGCATGTATGGAATGAGCTGCCAGAGGAAGTAGTGGAAGCCAGTATAATTACAGCATTTAAAACACATCTGGCTAGGTATATGAATAGGAAGGGTTTAGAGGGATATGAGTCAAATGCTGGCAAAGGGGACTAGATTAATTTAGGATTTCTGGTTGGCATGGACAGGTTAGACCGAATGGGTCTATTTCCATGCTGTACATCTCTATGACTCTAAAAAGTCTACTTTTCCAAGTAACAAACTATATCCATGTTAACAAGGCTCAGTGCACCACATGCTTTACTAACCATTCTCAACAGGTCCTGCCCCTTCAATGACTGAGGAACATGTACATGCTGGTGCATGTTTTAAAAAATTCTCAAGGTCAAGGACCA
>NW_025181982.1:1636-2520 GCF_004010195.1 Chiloscyllium plagiosum | reverse complement strand
TTGCCCGAGTGTGTGGAATGAGCTGCATGTTTTTTCAATCGTCTTGCCCGAGTGTGTGGAATGAGCTGCATGTTCGTTCAACTCCTTTGATATGCATGAACAATGACCATGAAGATTGAGCCCATGAAGCAACCAGCATAATCGACATGTAAGCGAGTCCAGAGTTCACCTCGGTGTGCCCATAAATGTGGGAGTGCTGCCGGCGGCAATTCTTTTCCTTGTTCGCACCATGGTCATTGCTCAACGAATTCAGCGATTTCAGTCTCCAATAGTCGAAAAGAAATTGGACTGCACAGGCTGGAGAATCAAAGTCGAAATGTTTGGCACTGGAAAGCCTCAGCAGGTCAGACATGATCTGAATAACAGGATAGTCTATGTTTCAGGCATTAACCCTCCATGATGAAGGGCATATGACCGAAACGTCAACTGTCCTGCTCCTAAGATGTTGTCTGTCCTGCTGTGCCTATGTAACATGACACTTTTCGAATCAGCATCCAATGCTGGCGACAAAACAGAACTTCAAACCAACATTTTCATTTTGAAATCCCGTAGATTACCCTACTGGATTTCAGCTATTGTCTGGCAGCGAACTTACTCGAGACAATCGCTCATGCTCGGTATGGTAAGAAAGCAGCTTCCGCTATGATTAGATAGCGTCGGGTCCAGAAATATTTCTTTCACGATTATTATGTTCCTTCAATTTTCCCCACTATCTGCAGTTGTTTTAGTTCAGTCGGGATGATATTTTCTGCATCTAAAGACTGATGATCAAGGATAGTCAGCATGGTTTTGTGAAGGGCAGGTCGTGCCTCACAAACCTTATTGAATTCTTTGAGAAGGTGACTAAGGAGGTGAACGAGGGGAAAGCGGTAGATGTGGTATAT
>NW_025181982.1:0-1342 GCF_004010195.1 Chiloscyllium plagiosum | reverse complement strand
CTGAGGTCATTTTGCAGTTGTATAAGACTCTGGTGCGGCTGCATCTGGAGTATTGTGTGCAGTTTTGGTCGCTATACTATAGGAAGGATGTGGAGGCACTGGAACGGGTGCAGAGGAGGTTTACCAGGATGTTGCCTGGTAAAGTAGAAAGATCGTATGATGAAAGGCTGAGGCACTTGGGGTTGTTTTCATTGGAGAAAAGAAGGTTTAGGGGTGACTTGCTGGAGGTGTACAAGATGATTAGGGGTTTAGATAGGGTCGACAGTGAGAATCTTTTTCCACGCATGGAGTCGGGTATTACAAGGGGGCATAGCTTTAAATTAAGGGGATGTAGGTATAGGACAGATATTAGGGGTAGGTTCTTTACTCAGCGAGTCGTGAGTTCGTGGAATTCCCTGCCAGTAGCAGTGGTGGACTCTCCCTCATTATGGGCATTTAAGCGGGCATTGGATAGGCATATGGAGGATAGTGGGCTAGTGTAGTTTAGTTGGGCTTGGATCAGCGCAACATCGAGGGCCGAAGGGCCTGTACTGCGCTGTATTCTTCTATGTTCTATGTTCTATTATAAACACTGAATGAAAGAGTGTCCAGAGATATTAAAAGTAGAATGGCCACTTCCATAGAGGCAGCACCATTGGATTTCTGCCAGTGGAAAGAGGCCTAAGGCATCCACTTTAGTCGCTTGCCCTCCTGGACCATGTTCCACCTTGTACTTGCTGAGAATCATGGCCTACCCATGAATTCGAACAAAAGCTATGGGTGACACAGTGCTAGCACTCAAAGGATATTTCACCCTCCAATTTTTCGTGCATAACCACTGTGAAAGAGATTGGATATTTATTGTGCTGCGAGAAGCATTTTCCATATATTTAAAATCGCCACAAATGCTAGTGATCCTTCAAGTCCACTATCGGTGAGATTGGTCCTGCACACTCTGTAAACTGCACTGGTTTGTTGTCTCTTTCGCTTTCCACCTTCCTGATTTCTGCGATAATAAATGGCACTGGGTGCGTCTTTGAAAATCGCTAAATTGCTCCCTGACCAAAATGTAAAATGGTCTTGGCTTTTTGATACCCCAGGCTTTTCTGAAACGCTCCTGTGCATTTAATAGGACTACACCAAGTTAACCGTTTTCTAATCAAGAAATGTTGAGCCAATCAATGTAAAAAAATCCCAACCGATTCTGCTCCTTCACCTTGAGCCAAAGCCGTTTACTACAATTAGCAGTAACTGCACCACTGGCTTCTCATAGAACACCAGAAATGAAGTTATACACTTAAACTTTACTGGTCTCAAAGTGCACGTTCTTAGTATTGCCGAGGATTTCTGCAAACCCAAGGGT
>NW_025181981.1:1525-2519 GCF_004010195.1 Chiloscyllium plagiosum | reverse complement strand
ACAGTCCCACACACACTGACCGTTACTTGGGTACAGCTCCCACAAACACAATGACTCTCACTGGGGAACACTCCCACACACATACTGACCCTCACTATACCCCAGTGTATTCCCACACACACAATGACCAACACTGGGTTACAGTCCCACACACACTGATCCTCACTGGGCTACAGTCAAACACACACTGACTCTCACTGGGGTACAGTCCCACACACACAATAACCCTCACTTGGGTACAGTCCCACAAACATACTGACACTCATTGGGCTACATTTGCACACACACTGACCCTCACTGGGATACAGTCCCACACACACACTTACCCTCACTGGGGTACTGTTCCACACACACTGACCCTCACTGGGGTACAGTCCCACACGCACACTGACCCTCACTGGGGTACAGTCCCACACACACACTGAGCCTCACTGGGCTACAGTCGCACGCACACTCTGCCCCTCACTGCAGTACAGACCCACACACACTGATCCTAACTGGGGTATAGTCCCACACACACCGACCCTAACTGGGGTATAGTCGGACACACACTCACTCATTCTCACTGGGATACAGTCCCACACATGGCGACCGTCACTAAGGTACAGTCCCACACACACTGACCCTCGCTGGGGTATAGTCTCACAACACACTGACCCTCACTGGGGTACAGTCTGTCACACACTGACCCTCACTGGGGTACTATCTCACACACACTGACCCTCGCTGGGGTATAGTCTCACAACACACTGACCCTCACTGGGGTTCAGTTCGACACACACTGACCCTCACTGGGGAACATGCGAACATACACACTGATCCTCACTGGGCTACAGTCACACACACACTGGCCCTCATTGTGGTACAGTCCCACCCACACACTGACCCTCACTGGGGTACTATCTCACACACACTGACCCTCGCTGGGGTATAGTCTCACAACACACTGACCCTCACTGGGGTTCAGTTCGACACACACTGACCCTCACTGGGG
>NW_025181981.1:0-1114 GCF_004010195.1 Chiloscyllium plagiosum | reverse complement strand
CCACACACACACTGACTCTCACTGGGCTACAGTCCCATACACACTGACCCTCACTGGTGTACAGTCCCACACAGAGACTAACCCTCACTGGGGTACACTCACACACACACACACACACACTAACCCGCACTGAGGTACAGTCCCACACACAGACTAACCCTCACTGGGGTACACTCCCACACACACACACTAACCCTCACTGCGGTACAGTCCCACAAACACAGTGACCCTGACTGGGCTACAGTCCCACACACATGGACCCTCACTGGGGCACAGTCCCACAAACACACTAACCCTCACTGGGGTACAGTCCCATCCACAAACTGACCCTCACTGGTGTACACTCCCACACACACACCCCTCACTGGGGTACAGACCTACAAACACAGTGACCCTCACTGGGGTACAGACCCAAACAAACGCTGACCCTCACTGGGGCACAGTCCCACACACACACTGACCCTCACTGGGGTACAGTCCCAAACACACACTGACCCTGACTGGGGTAAGTCCCACACACACACACACTGACCCTCACTGGGGTACAGTTCCACACACACAGTGTCCCTCACTAAGATACAGTCCCACACACACACTGCCCCTCCCTGGGGTACAATCCCACACACACACTGCCCCTCACTAAGATACAGTCCCAAGCACACAGCCTCTCACTGGGGTACAGTCCCACACATACACTGCCCTTCACTGGTGTACAGTCCCACACAAACACACTGACCCTCCTTGGGATGCGGTCCCATGCACACACTAACCCCCACTGGGCTACAGTCCCACACACACTGACTCACACTGAGGTTCAGTCCCATACACACTGATCCTCACTGGGCTACAGTCGCACACACACTTACCCTCACTGGGGTACTGTTCCACACACACTGACCCTCACTGGGGTACAGTCCCACACACATTGACCCTCACTGGGTTTTAGTTCCCCACACACTGACTGTCACTGGGGTACAGTCCCACACACATTGACCCTCACTGGGATACAGTCCCACACACATTGACCCTCACTGGGGTATAGTTCCCCACACACTGACCCTCACTGGGGTACATCCCACATACACACATTGACCCTCACTGGGATACAGTCCCA
>NW_025181980.1:0-2519 GCF_004010195.1 Chiloscyllium plagiosum | reverse complement strand
AAAACTCCCCAAAAGCAGTAGCAAAAACTCCCCCAAGGACAATGGTTTTGGTCTGGTTCAGATGTAGACCGTCGCTTTTGTAATAGTCCCACCTTCCCCAGAACCGGTCCCAATGTCCAAAACATCTGACCCCTCCCTCCTAAACCATCTTTCAAGCCACATGTTCATCCTGCCTTTTTTTTATTTCTAAGCTGTCTTGCACGTGGCACTGCTAGTAATCCCGAGATCACTACCTTTGAGGACCTTCTTTTTAACTTCTCTCCGAGCTCCCTGAATTCTTCTTTCAGGACCTCATCTCGCTTTCTACTTATGTCGTTGGTACATAGATGCACCAAGACAACTGGCTGTTCAACCTCCCCTTTTAGAATGCTCTGCAGCCAATCAGGAGCACCAGGAGCACCTGTAAACCAGGAGCAGTTACCCTCTTAACATGTAGAGCTGTGCACACCACCCCATTGCATTGATCGGTAAACCAGGAGCAGTTGCCCTCCCAGCATGCAGAGTTGTATAGCCCCCTCTGACACGAACACCTCTGAGGCAACATACTATGTGGGAGTTCCTTTTTCGGCCACTGAACCGCCTATCTACTCCCCTCACAATAGAATCGCCTCTGACTATGGTCCTACGAGTCTTTTTCCCACCCTTCTGAACAGCAGTGCCCGACACGGTGCCATGCTTTTGATAACTGTTGCCCTCTCCTGGTGAGCCACCTCCACAACAGTTTCCAAAATGGGACACCTGTTTTGGAGGGAGATGACCGCAGGGGACACCTACACTGCCTTCCTACTGTTTTTCTGTCTTTTGGTCACCCATTTACTGTCTCACTGTCTAGCCTGCGGTGTGACCAGTTCACTAAGCATGCTATCCACTACCTCCTCAGCATCGCGGATGCTCCACAGTGAATCCATCCGCAGCTCAAGAGCCGTCATGTGGTCAAACGAGAGCTGCAGCTGGACATGCTTCTGGCAAGTGAAAGAGTCAGGAATGTCAGACATGTTTCTAAGCTCCGACATCAAGCAAGAGGCACATGCCCCGGGTCTGAGGTCGCCTGGCATTGTAAGCTTAGCTTTATATGAACTAACTAAACACAAACAATGCACTTAAATATAAGAAAAAGCAAGATAAAGAAAAAAATAAAAGCCATGGCTTACTGAGTCTTCTTCTTCCGATTCGAGGATGGGGGCGGGAGGGTGATACTACACGTGTAGTATCTCGGGTTTAGACATTGCCCAAATATAACTTAAACCCTTACCTTCCCGGCAGCCCTTGCTTCACTCCACCTTCTCTCCTCACCGATCTGAGTGTTCAGACGTGTGATTTTTTTCTTATTCTTTCATTCGAAAAACAGAGGTGTTACTAACTCAACAAGAGGTATCTTCCATTTCATCCGTGAGACAAAATTAAGGATGAATATGGGTGGTTTATAAGTCTTAAAGCTTTAATACTTGGAGATATGTATGGGAATATGAATGTATGCTGCCCCCGGCACATTTCCTCGAATTTTTAACAGATGCCCTTTCCAGGTTGCTGGCCTTTGGGGCACGTCATGCAGTAATAGTGGGAGACTTTAACCGACTTATTGACACCGAAGTGGACAGAATGCCTCGGGGTCTTGCGGGTATGTCACCGCAATCCATGCAGTTGGTCGACCTGAACAGGGAGCTGGGGTTGGTGTCTGTGTGTAGTTGTCCCCACTCTGAGGAGAGGGACTTCACCTTTGTCTCTCAGCCACGTAAGTATTTTTCGAGGATTGGAATTTTTTACCCTGTTGACCTTTTCGAATTCTGTGCTGTCCTGCAGAATTGTGAAGACAGCCATTTCTGATCGTGCAGCAGTATACATGAAGGTTAAGTTCGGTGGTGATGGGGCAGGCTCACGAAACTGGCGCATGGCCCCTTTCTTCCTGAAGGAGAGCAAGTTTATTGAATATTTTTTGGGGGTATTTAAACTTTTTTGGGACATTAATTTGGGTATGGCTAGTAATCCATCGGTGCTCTGGGAGACTGCCAATGCCTATGCGAGGAGTTTGATTATTTCTTACTCGGAGTCGCAGAAGCGGAAGAAGGCAGAGTAGCTGCGTATGCTCAAGGCTTGCCTGAATGCAGCTGAAACAGTATACCTTGCCAGACCGTCTGTAACCAAGTTGCAGCAGATTACAGCCCTCAGGGCTACTTTGAATGCTGGGCTCACCCAGAGAGCAAAGAGGGAAATCTCCTTTGCGAAACAGTGATTATTTGAGTATGCTGATAAACGAGGTAGTTATCTAACATACCTGGCCAGAAAGAAGAATGCCCCCAATCTATCACATCCATTAAAGAGAGTGCTACGACTCTTACTTGTGATGCCAAAACTTACTTTCGAATGTAACCAATTAATTTTGATCATGTCCAGGATACCAGGAACCACTGGAAGCTGAAGTTTATTGATTTAACACCTGGAACCCAATCAAGCTATGAGAATTTAATGTGTCATGGGAAGTATATAATTCTGGTATTTTCAAAATTAGTGGGAAAGCTCAC
>NW_025181979.1:0-2519 GCF_004010195.1 Chiloscyllium plagiosum | reverse complement strand
TGCGGAGAGGCCGCTCACCTGCCTCACATATGGAAAAGGGTTTACTCGATCGTGCAATCTGCTGAGGCACCAGAGAGGGCACAGAGGATTCAGACCCTTCACCTGCTCCATGTGTGAGAAAGGATTCATTCAAATCTCTTCTCATCTGCAAAGACATCAGTGCATTCCCACTGGGGAGAGGCCATTCACCTGTGCAGTGTGTGGGAAAGGGTTCACGCAGTCCTTTGACCAGCTGAAACACCAGGGAACTCACTCTGGGGAAAAGTGCTTGCTCCCTGTGTGGGATGAGACACACTCAAATGCCGCAGCTGCTGAGACCCAAGTGAGGCCACACAGGGGGAGAGGCCATTCAGATGCTCAGTGTGTGAGAAGGGAATGAGTGATTCATCCCTCCTCCGAGACACCACTGAGCCCACAGAGGGGAGAGGCCATTCAGATGTTCAGTGTGTGAGAGGGATTCAGTGATTCATCCCTCCCCCGAGACCCCAGTGACCCCTCACAGGGCAGAGACCATTCAAACGCTCAATGTGCGAGAAGGGATTCAGTGATGCATCCTGCCTCCTGAGACCTCAGTAAGACCACACAGGGGAGAGGCCATTCAGATGCTCAGTGTGCGAGAAAGGATTCAGTGATTCATCCGGCCTTCTGAGACCACAGCGAGACCACACTAGGTAGGAGCGGTTTACCTCTCTGTGCGAGAAGGGATTTGCTGCATCTTCAACAGGACTGAAAGACCAGTAGGTGCACACAGGGAAGTGGTCATCCCCCTGCTCCATGTGGGGTAGAGTTCACACATCACTGCAGGACTCTGATTCTGCAGTTTCTGTTCATCAGAGTCAGGACTGGACCTTGTACATGATGACACTGTTGGGGTATTGGTGTGGCTGTTAATCACATTAACTGGGCTGGAGTTGACTGAATTTATATTGCCACTTTCTGAACCTCGGGATGTCTCTCTGGGCATAAGTCTCCACAAACAGCAATGTGACAATGAGAAGGTATCATCTGTTTTGATTTAAATTGTGAATTCACAGCACCAGGTACAAGGTTGGAGTCCAGCCTTGGTCAACGGCCTGTATGGAGTGCCCATATTCTCCCCCGTATAGTGTGGGTCCACTCCAGGTGCTCTGGTTTCCTCCCACAGTCCAAAGATGTGAAGTTCAGGTGGATCGGTTGTGCTAAATTGTCCACAGAATCCAGGAATGTGCAGACTCGGTGGATCAGCCATGGGAAATTCAGTGTTACAGGGATGGAGTGCTCTGGACGTGATGTTCTTCAGATGGTTGGTGGGATTTGACGGGCCAATGCTCTCCTTCCACACTGTCGGGATTCTATTCTATGATTGAGAATAAAGGCTACACAGCAGGGTGTCCTTGGAGAAGGAGCATGTGGTGTGTATCAGTGCTCTCGATGCCTTTGGATAGAGGTGGGCACCGCAGGGGATACAGTGCTTTATATCCACCGCTGCCCCCTCCCACAACACTACTTTGATACAGTCCCTTCTCATTCTGTCACTTGTAATGATTTGCTTGGCCCGTAATGGGCTTTGTTTGGAAATATTCAATTGGTTTACAAATGGTTTACTGCCAGTGATTATATATTAACAAAAACCAAAACGGTGTAATGATGATTTTGATGGTGGGAAGGTTGTTCCGCCGTATGGGATAACACTTCTGTGTAGAAGAAAAAAGAACACTTCACAGCACACAGAACGCGATCTGAAAAGCAGTTAAAGCAAAACAAAGGTTCAGAAAGGGAGGGAATGTTTCCCTGGAGTGTGAGTAACTGGGTAGTGACGGTGTACAGGAGTAGACATGATTTTGTTCTAAAGGGCATTTGAAATTTTAAAACTTTTATATGTAGATATTCCGTGTCTTTTCTTTTAGATTTATTTATTGTGGAATAAACGTTTACATTTAAAGCAAAACAAAGTCACAAACCTTGTGTGAAAGACCTAAATGTTAAATAAAATCCATCATACCATCCCTCACTGAAAACTGATGTGGAAGTGCAATCGCCTGGAGAATCCCTGCCTTGCCTACTTCTTCCTAGCCGGGCTCCATGGTTATGTACATACCTGGGAGATAGCAGCAGGAGGAGGCCTTTCGATCCTGCTCCACCATTGAATGGAAAGCAGCTGACCATCCAGCTCAGCCTCCTGTTCCTGCTGTGTTCCAATCCCCTTTGATGATTTTATCTCGAAGAACTATATCTAAGCCCTCCTTTGGCTTCACTGCCTTTTGTTCCAGTGACGTTGCTGTGTTACTGTGTGCGTATAGGCAGGGGTAATGCTCTCAGCCTCCATCTTCATCCTGCAGTAACATCAATTGGGTTTCAGCAACTAGAGATAGAAACCGTTTCCAGGATATGGGCATCACTGGCTCAGCCAGCATTTATTCCCAATCTCTCGTTACATTTGAGAAGATGGTCGTAGGCTGCTGTCTTATACCATTCACTGTCCATTTGGTACAGATAGACCGATAATGCTGGGAGGGAGAGTATTGCAGGATTTTGGTCCA
>NW_025181978.1:0-2519 GCF_004010195.1 Chiloscyllium plagiosum | reverse complement strand
GTGAGACAGAGGGGAAGCAGTCCTGGATGAGACAGCGAGGGGGTTCAGTCCTGGGTGAGACAGAGGGGAAGCAGTCCCGGGTGAGACAGAGGGGAAGCAGTCCCTGGTGAGGCTGCGGGGAAGCAGTCCCGGGTGAGACAGCGAGTGGAAGCAGTCCTCAGTGAGACAGCATTGGGAAGCAGTCGCGGGTAGATGGCGAGGGAATGCAGTCCCGGGTGGAGAGCGAGGGGAAGCAGTCCCGGGTAGAGACAGAGGGGAAGCAGTCCCGGGTAGAGACAGCGAGGGGAAGCTGTCCCGGGTGAGACAGCGAGGGGAAGCAGTCCCGGTTGAGACAGAGGGGAAGCAGTCCCGGGTGAGACAGCGAGGGGAAGCAGTGCCGGGTGAGACAGGGAGGAATCAGTCCTGGGTGAAACAACGAGGGGAAGCAGTCCCGGGTGAGACAGAGGGGAAGCAGTCCCGGGTGAGGCAGCGAGGGGAAGCAGTGCCGGGTGAGACAGCGAGGGAAAGCAGTCCCGGATGACACAGCGAATGGAAGCAGTCGCCGGTGAGACAGAGGGGAAGCAGTACCGGGTAGAGACAGAGGGGAAGCAGTCCCGGGTGAGACAGCGAGGGGAAGCATTGCCGGGTGAGACAGGGAGGGGAAGCAGTCCCGGGTGAGACAGGGAGGGGAAGCAGTCCCGGGTGAGACAGCGAGGGGAAGCAGTCCCCGGTGAGACAGCGAGGGGAAGCCGTCCCGGCGAGACAGAGGGGAAGCTGTCCCGGGTGAGACCGCGAGGGGAAGCAGTCCCGGGTGAGACAGACGGGAAGCAGTCCTGGGTGAGACCGCGAGGGGAAGCAGTCCCGGGTGAGACAGACGGGAAGCAGTCACGGGTGAGACAGCGAGGGGAAGCAGTCCCGGGTGAGACAGCGAGGGGAAGCAGTCCCGGGTGAGACAGCGAGGGAAAGCAGTCCCGGGTGAGACAGAGGGGAAGCAGTCCCGGGTGAGTCAGAGGGGAAGCAGTCCCGGGTGAGTCAGAGGGGAAGCAGTCCCGGGTGAGTCAGAGGGGAAGCAGTCCCGGGTGAGTCAGAGGGGAAGCAGTCCCGGGTGAGTCAGAGGGGAAGCAGTCCCGGGTGAGTCAGAGGGGAAGCAGTCCCGGGTGAGTCAGAGGGGAAGCAGTCCCGGGTGAGTCAGAGGGGAAGCAGTCCCGGGTGAGTCAGAGGGGAAGCAGTCCCGGGTGAGACAGAGGAGAAGCAGTCCTGCATGAGACAGATGGGAAGCAGTCCCGGGTGAGACAGCGTGGGGAAGCAGTCCCAGATGAGACAGCGAAGGGAAGCAGTCCCCGGTGAGACAGCGTGGGACAGCAGTGCCTGGTGAGACAGAGAGGGAATGCATTCCAGGGTGAGACAGCGAGGGCAAGCAGTCCCTGGTGAGACAGAGGTTGAAGCGGTCCCGGGTGAGACAGAGGGGAAGCAGTCCGGGTGAGACAGTGAGGGGAAGCAGTCCCGGGTAAGGCAGAGGGGAAGCAGTCCCGGGTGAGACAGAGGGGAAGCAGTCCTGGGTGAGACAGGGAGGGGAAGCAGTCCCGGGTGAGACAGGGAGGGGAAGCAGTCCCGGGTGAGACAGCGAGGGGAAGCAGCCCCGGGTGAGACATCGAGGGGAAGCAGTCCCGGGTGCGCAGATGGGAAGCAGTCCTGGGTGAGTCAGAGGGGTAGCAGTCCCGGGTGAGACAGAGGGCAAGCAGTCCCCGGTGAGACAGAGAGAGGAAGCAGTTCCCAGGTGAGACAGTGAGGGGAAGGAGGCCCGGGGAGACAGAGGGGAAGCAGTCCTGCGTGGACAGCGATGGGAAACTGTCCCTGGTGAAACTACGAGGGGAAGCAGTCCCGGGTGAGACAGCGAGGGGAAGCAATCCCTGGTGAGGCTGCGAGGGGAAGCCGTCCCAGGTGAGACAGCGAAGGGAAGCAGTCCCTGGTGGGACAGCGAGGGGAAACAGTCCCTGGAAAGACTGCAAGGGGAAGCAGTCCCGGGTGAGACAAAGGGGAAGCAGTCCCGGGTGGGACAGCGAGGGGAAACAGTCCCTGGTGAAACTGCGAGGGGAAGCCGTCCCGGGTGAGACAGAGGGGAAGCAGTCCCTGGTGAGACAGTGAGGGGAAGCAGTCCCAGGTGAGACAGGGAGGGGCAGCAGTCCCAGGTGAGACAGCGAGGGGAAGTAGTCCCGCGTGAGACAGCAATGGGAAACAGTCCCTGGTGAGACTGCGAGGGGAAGCCGAACCGGGTGAGACAGAGGGGAAGCCGTCCGGGTGCGACAGAGGGGAAGCTGTCCCGGGTAGACAGAGGGGAAGCCGTCCCGGGTGAGACAGAGGGGAAGCCGTCCCGGGTGAGACAGAGGGGAAGCAGTCCTGGGTGAGACAGCGAGGGGAATCAGTCCCGGGTGCGACAGAGGGGAAGCAGTCCCAGGTGAGACAGGGAGGAAGCAGTCCCGGGTGAGACAGCGAGGGAAGCAGTGCCAGGTGAGACAGAGGGGAAGCAGTCCCGGGTGAGA
>NW_025181977.1:1614-2519 GCF_004010195.1 Chiloscyllium plagiosum | reverse complement strand
CCGATTCAAAATTTGATGAAACAAACCATTTCAACTGATCTGAATAAACCTTTGTTTCATGTTCACATTCGTGTAATTTTGCTCTCTAAGCGTTCAATCCAACAGTTCGTCCCACTACCCAGTCTTATTCTAAATATTTCCACAACACGATCTCAGTTAAGTAGCTGTCTGTTTCTGTATTTAACGTGAATCGTTCTGTCCCTCTGTAAGTTTCCTTGACCTTGTTTTTTGGCTCCCTCGTGTATCGAGTGCTGGCATTGTGAAGCTCACAAACAATGAATTGGTGCGTGTCAGGCTGTTGTTTACTTAGAGGGGCATCCCATATGGTGCTCCATGGACGGTGGGAGGGTGGTGTGTGTCGGGCTGTTGTTCACTACCCGGTGTATCCCATGTGCTGCTCCTTGTTGCAAAGGGGTGTGTGTGTCGGGCTGTTGTTCACTTCCAGGTTTATCCCGTGTGGTGCTCCATGTAAGAAAGGGGGAGGTGTGTCGGGTTGTTCTTCATTTCCCGGTGTATCCCATGTTGCGTTCCATGTTGGATATGGGTTTCAGCAGTGTTGACTCACATTTTATAAACTTGATCTATGCCTGGCCAATGAAGGTCTGACTTCTGTGTTTGTCTCTTTGAGCTGATCGTGTGGTCAGTAACACGAGGAAGCCCCTTGAGTATTATTTTAAAGGACCAGGTACCTAACATCTCTGACAATGCTTTCACTTTAAATAAAGGTTATTTGCTCCTTTTCTTTCAAGAGAGATCTTAAAGGCCGTACTGCCTACTGAAAACGGCTGAAGTAAATAGCTTAGGAGGCATTTAGGTTTTTTTATATAAATAGTGAGAACAATGGTCAGTTCGCACAGACCAGGCTTTCCAGTTTTTCTGAGCTGTAACAATCACCAGGTGCCTGG
>NW_025181977.1:0-1255 GCF_004010195.1 Chiloscyllium plagiosum | reverse complement strand
AACCTGCACATCCCTGAACAGAATGGGCAAATTAACATGGCCAATTCACCGAAACTGCGCATCTTTGGGCTCTGGGAGGAAAACTGAGCACCCAGAGGAAACCCACGTGGGGAGGTGGAGAATGTGCACAGGGAGATTGTTGGGCTCATAGGCGGCTTTTGATAGTTGTTGGTGTCTTTTGTTCCGGGTGTCGAATTCAGTTGGTTTGAATAGTGCTTTGTGTATAATGGTCCTTTCTGTCTCTAAGAGTTCTCGTGTGGAAGAAGTGAAGTTAGAGATTTTACAAAAGGTGAGCAAGGCAATTTTTTTAGAACTGGCAGACGAGCTGTAGTTGGGTTTGTGCTTGTCAGTGTGAAAAGGAGAGATAATTATAGCTGTAGCTTGGCATTTACATTTTCGTGGAAACACCATCAGAATCTTTGGAAATGGCTGGAATTAAATCGCAGAAGAGGCAGATTGAACACGAAAAGGAATTGAAACAGTTTGAAATACTATTCAAAGTAGAATTTCAAAAAAGGAGAGGAAGAAGAAAGACAGAAAAAGAAAGAAGAAAAGCAGAAAGAGAGAGAGTTTCAACTTCAAAAGTTAACAATTAGAGAGGAAAGTCGACTTAACCGGACACTCCAACCACTCTCCAATAGTCTTCTGAATTACCTCCAATACAAATGCATCCTTCCGCAAGTCAGAGCACCCAAACGGTACTCCAGTTGCAGCGTCAGTAATGTCTTGCATAGCTACATCAACACTCCCTACGTTTATACTCTATCCTTTTACAAATAAAAACTGAACCTACGCTTGCCTTTCCCATTACTTGCTGTAGCTGTATGCAAGTTTTCTGTGATATGAACGTGAACACAGAGGCCCCTCTGGACCTGTGCACTTTGAAGTTTCTCTCCATTTAGATAATAATTTGCCTTTCTATTTCGCTGGCCAAATTGAATAATCTCATAGTTATCCACTTTAATTTTTATTGTGAAATGTTAGCCCATTAAACCAAATTATTCATATCCATTTTTAAACTTTTACAGCTCCATTCCGAAGTAATTTCCCACCGTTGTTAGTGTCATCTGAAAGATTGGTTACAGCATTTTCTATCCTGTCAACCGAGTAATAATGTTGAGGAAAAATAATTAATGCATGCATGAGTACTGAAATCTGTGGCACCACACAAGGTACATTTGCCAGAAGAAAATGACACATTTATTCCATCTGACTGCATTTTGTTGGTTCAGGAAATAAATATTTTTTAAAAATA
>NW_025181976.1:0-2519 GCF_004010195.1 Chiloscyllium plagiosum | reverse complement strand
GGACTGTGTTCCCCATCCCACTGCATTGATCTGCACTCCTGGAGCATTTACCCTCCTACCGCCTAGGACTGTATACCCAACCCAGTGCATTGAACTGTAATCCAGGAGCTGTTATCCCCCAACATGTAGGACTGTGTAGACCAACCCCAGTGCATTAAGCTGTCAACCAGGAACAGTTACCCTCCCAGCATGTAGGACTGAGTACACCACCCCAGTGCATTGATCTGTAAACCAGGAACAGTTAACCTCCCAGCATGTAGGACTGTGTACACCAGCCCAGTGCATTGATCTGTAAACAAGGAGGAGTTCGCGTCCCAGCAACCAGTGCATTGATCTGTAAACAAGGAGGAGTTCGCGTCCCAGCAAGTAGGACTGTGTACACCATCACAGTACATTGATCTGTAACCCAGCAGCAGCTACCCTCCCAGCATGTAGGACTGTGTACACCATCACAGTGCATTGATCTGTAAACCAGGAACAGTTACCCTCCCAGCATGAAGGACTGTGTACAAAACCACAATGCTGTGATCTGAAAAAGAGTAGCATTTACACTCCCAGCATGTCGATCTGCATACACTACCCCAGTGCACTGATCTGTAAACCAGGCGCAGTCACCCTCCCAGCATGTAGGACGGTGTACACCACCCCAGTGCATTGATCTGTACACCAGGAGCAGTTACCCTCGCAGCATGTAGGACTATGTACACCATCCCAGTGTATTGACCTGTAAACCAGGAGCAGTTACCCTCCCAGCATGTAGGACTGCATACACCTTCCCAGTGCATTGATCTGTAAACCAGGAACAGTTCCCCACCAATAATGTAAGTTCGTGTACACACCCCAGTGCATTGATCTCTCAGCCAAAAGCAGTTACCCACCCAGCATTTTGCACTGTGTTCCCCATCCCACTGCATTGATCTGTACTCCTGGAGCATTTACCCTCCTACCGCCTAGGACTGTATTCCCCAACCCAGTGCATTGAACTGTAAACCAGGAGCAGTTATCCCTCAGCATGCAGGACAGTGTAGCCCAACCCAGTGCATTGAGCTGTCAACCAGGAACAGTTACCCTCCCAGCATGTCGGCCTGTGTACACCACCCCAGTGTTTTGATCTGAAAATCAGGACCAGTTCCCCACCCAGTATGTAGGACTGTGTACACCACCCCCGTGCATTGATCTGTAAACCAAGAGCAGTTACCCTCCCAGCATGTAGGCCTGTGTACACCACCCCCGTGCATTGACCTGTAAACCAGGAGCAGTTACCCTCGCAGCGTGATGGACAGAGTACCCCACCCCAGTGCATTGATCTGTAAACAAGGAGCAGTTACCCTCGCATCATGTCGGCCTGTGTACACCACCCCAGTGGTTTGATCGGAAAATCAGGACCAGTTCCCCACCCAATATGTAGGACTGTGTACACCACCCCCGTGCATTGATCTGTCAACGAGAAACAGTTATCCCCCAGCCCTCCCCGCCAGCATGTAGGACTGTGTACACTACCCGCTTACATTGATCTGTAAACCAAGAACAGTTACCCCCCGAGAATGTGGGAATGTGTACAACATCCCAGTGCAATGATCTGTAAACCAGGAACAGATCCCCACCAAGAATGTACGATTGTGTACCCCACCCCAGTGCAATGATCTGTAACCCTGGAGCAGTTACCTACCCAGAATGTAGGACTGTGTTCCCCACCCCAATGCACTGATCTGTGCACCTGGAGGAAATTACCCTCCTAGCGTCTAGGACTGTGTACACCAACCCAGTGCAATGAACTGTAAATCAGGAGCAGTTACCCTCCCAGCATGGAGGACTGTGTACACCGCCCCAGTGCATTGATCTGTAATCCAGGAGCAGTTACCCTCCCAGCGTGTAGGGTTCGTTTACACCACCCCAGTGTATTGATCTGTCAACCTGGAATAGTTACCATCCCAGCATGTAGGACTATGTACCCCATAACAGTGCATTGATCCATAAACCAGGAGCAGTTACCCGCCCTGCATGGAGCACTGTGCACAACAACGCAGTGCATGGATCTTAAAACCAGATATAGATACACTCCCAGCATGTAGGACTGTGTACCCCACCCCAGTGCATTGATCTGTTAACCAGGGGAAGTTACACCCTCCCCGCGTGTAGGACTGTGCACACCACCCCAGTGCATTGATATGTAATCCAGGAGCAGTTACCGTCCCCGCATATAGGACTGTGTACACAACCCCAGTGCATTGATCTGTAATCCAGGAGCAGTTACCCTCCCCGCATGTAGGACTGTGCACACCACCGCAGTGTATTGAACTGTAAATTAGGAGCAGTTACTCCACCCAGCATGTAGAACTGTGTACAACAACGCAGTGCATTGATCTTAAAACCAGGAGCAGAAACACTCCCAGCATGTAGGACTGTGTACACCACCCCAGTGCATTGATCTGTACACCAGGAGCAGTTACCCTCGCAGCATGTAGGAATATGTACACCATCCCAGTGCATTGACCTGTAAACCAGGAACAGTTCCCCAC
>NW_025181975.1:0-2519 GCF_004010195.1 Chiloscyllium plagiosum | reverse complement strand
CACTCTCCGCGATATCCCACACTCTCTGCGATATCCCACACTCTCTGTCATTGGCCGTGCTGTGATTGTGGTAACAGCCCGCTGTGTGGATACACAGTGAGTCAGACTCACCAAGTATGGACTGAGTAACATGCTGAGTGCTGAGAGACGGACAATGATCGCTGGGTCTTGTCCAACTGCATTACAACCCTCTGAATCTACCACGAAGATTGCCATCTGAAAGACAAAGCCATGTGAGAAATGATAGAAGCATTTCCTGTTGTTCTGTGATTTAATACTGTCCAGCATCGAGTGAGGGTCAACAACACGCTCTCAGGACACTTCTCAAATCAAAATTTCATCATACTTTGGCATTTTTCAAATGTTGCTCATATTTATAACACTTTGTCTCAGTGGTGGTCCAGAAAAATCTCAGCGCTGACCCTCGGACACTGCCCGGCCCCTCGGCCCCCTACCCTCGGACACTGCCCGATCCCTTGGTGCTGACCCTCGGACGCTGACCATTCCCTCCGTGCTGCCCCTCGGACAGTGCCTATTCCCTTGGTGCCGACCCTCGGACACTGCCCGGCCCCTCGGCCCCCTACCCTCGGACAGTGCCCGATCCCTTGGGGCTGACCCTCGGACACTGACCATTCCCTCCGCGCTGACCCTCGGACAGTGCCCATTCCCTTGGCGCTGACCCTCGGACAGTGCCCATTCTCTCCGCGCTGACCCTCGGACAGTGCCCGGTCACTCAGCGCTGACCCTCGGACAGTGCCCATTCCCTCCGCGCTGACCCTTGGACAGTGCCCATTCCCTCCGTGCTGACCCTCGGACAGTGCCCATACCCTCTACGCTGACCCTCGGACAGTGCCCATTCCCTCCTCGCTGACCCTCGGACAGTGCCCATTACCTCCGCACAGACCCTCGGACAGTGCCCATTACCTCCGCACAGACACTCGGACAGTGCCCATTCCCACCGCGCTGACCCTCGGACAGTGCCCATTCCCTTGGTGCTGACCCTCGGACAGTGCCCAGTCCCTCTGCGCTGACCCTCGGACAGTGCCCATTCCCTCCGCGCTGACCCTCGGACAGTGCCCGGTCCCTTGGTGCTGACCCTCGGACTGTGCCTATTCCCTCCGTGCTGACCCTGGGACAGTGCCCATTCCCTCCGCGCTGACCCTCGGACAGTGCCCATTCCCTCTGTGCTGACCCTCGGACAGTGCCCATTCCCTCCGTGCTGACCCTCGGATAGTGCCCATTCCCTCCATGCTGACCCTCGGACAGTGCCCCTTCCATCCGCGCTGACACTCGGGCAGTGCCCATTCCCTCCGAACTGACCCTCGGACAGTGCACATTCCCTCCGCGCTGACCTTCCGGCAGTGCCCATTCCCTCCGTGCTGACCCTCGGACAGTGCCCGATCCCTCCGTGCTGACCCTCGGACAGTGCCCATTCCCCTGGGGCTGACCCTTGGACAGTGCCCATTCCCTTCATGCTGACCCTCGGATAGTGCCCATTCCCTTGGTGCTGACCCTCGGACAGTGCCCATTCCCTCCGCAGTGACCCTCGGACAGTGCCCATTCCCTCTGCGCTGACCCTCGGACAGTGCCCATTCCCTCCGCGCTGACTCTCGGACAGTGCCCAGTCCCTCCGCGCTGACCCTCGGACAGTGCCCACTCCCTCAGCACTGACCCTCGGAGAGTGCCCATTCCCTCCGCACTGACCCTCGGACAGTGCCCATTCCCTCCACGCTAACCCTCGGACTGTGCCCATACCCTCTACGCTGACCCTCGGACAGTGCCCATTCCCTTGGGGCTGACCCTCGGGCAGTGCCCATTCCCTCCGCGCTGACCCTCGGACAGTGTCCATTTCCTCCGCACTGACCCTCGGACAGTGCCCATTCCCTCTACGCTGACCCTCGGACAGTGCCCGATCTCTCCGTGCTGACCCTCGGACAGTGCCCATTCCCCTGGGGCTGACCCTCGGACAGTGCCCATTCCCTCCGCGCTGACCCTCGGACAGTGCCCATACCCTCTACGCTGACCCTCGGACAGTGCCCATTCCCTTGGGGCTGACCCTCGGGCAGTGCCCATTCCCTCCGCGCTGACCCTCGGACAGTGCCCATTACCTCCGCACTGACCCTCGGACAGTGCCCATTCCCACCGCGCTGACCCTCGGACAGTGCCCATTCCCTCCGCGCTGACCCTCAGACAGTGCCCATTACCTCCGCGCTGACCCTCGGACAGTGCCCATTCCCTCCGTGCTGACCCTCGGACAGTGCCCATTCCCTCCGCGCTGACCCTCGGACATTGCCCATTCCCTCCGCGCTGACCCTCGGACAGTGCCCATTACCTCCGCACTGACCCTCGGACAGTGCCCATTCCCACCGCGCTGACCCTCGGACAGTGCCCATTCCCCTGGGGCTGACCCTCGGACAGTGCCCGATCCCTTGGTGCTGACCCCCGGACAGTGCCCATTCCCTCCGCGCTGACCCTCGGAGAGTGCCCATTCCCTCCGCACTGACCCACGGGCAGTGCCC
>NW_025181974.1:0-2519 GCF_004010195.1 Chiloscyllium plagiosum | reverse complement strand
TAAATATTTCCATCTGTTGGTGGTTACTGATTCATAACTGACCCTCAGTTTGTCGAAGTGTGAATGGTTACTGATTTGTACTGACCCGAAATCTTTTGAAATGTCAGTGCTCACCAATCTGAACTGACCCGTAATTTCTCTAATTGTTGATAGTTACTGATTTTCCCTGACTAGAAATATTTCATAGTGTCCGTGGTTACTGAGTTGTACTGACTCGAAATTCATCCAACTGTCGGTAGTTACTGATTTGCACTGCCCCTTTTCTAAGAGTCAGTGTTTCCTGATTTGCATTGACCAGAATGTTTTTTCCATGTATCAGTGGTTACTGATTTCTACTGACTCCAAATTAGTCTCAGTTTTGGTGGTTACTGATTTCTACTGACCCAAATCTTTTCTAACTGTGGATGGTTACTGAGTTGCATTGACCTAATTTCTTTTGAAGTGTCACTGCTCACCGATTTCTACTGACCATAAATTTTTCAAGCTGTGAATGGTTACTGAGTTTTACTGACTAGACATTTTTCCAACCGTCTGTGCTTACTGATTTGCACTGACCCTAATTTTTTCCAACTGTCGGTGATTATTGATTACTACTGAGCTGAAATTTTTCCAACTGTCAGTGTTTCCTGATTTGCACCGACCAGAATGGTTTTTTCCATGTATCAGTGGTTACTGATTTGTACTGACACCAAATTAGTCTCAGTTTTGGTGGTTACTGATTTCTACTGACCCGAACCTTTTCTAAGTGTGGATGGTGAATAATTTGCACTGACCCAAATTCTTTTGAAGTGTCAGTGCTCACCGATTTGTACTGACCTGTAATTTCTCTAACTGTTGGTGGTTACTGATTTGTACTCACCCAATATTTTTCGAAGTGTCAGTGCTTACTGATTTGCACTGACCATAAATTTTTCAAACTGTCAGTGGTTAATGATTTTCACTGACGAGAAATTGTTTGAAGTGTTAGTGCCTACTGGTTTGAATTGACCCTAAATGTTCCCAACTGCCAGTGTTTCCTGATTTGCACCGACCAGAATGTTTTTTCCATGTATCAGCGGTTACTGATTTGTACTGACCCCAAATTATTCTCAGTTTTGGTCGTCACTGATTTCTACTGACCCAAACCTTTTCTAAGTGTGGATGGTTACTGATTTGCACTGTCCCAAATTCTTTTGAAATGTCAGTACTCACCGATTTGTACTGACCTGTAATTATTCCAAATGTCAGTGGTTACTGATTTGTACTGGCCTGTACAATTTCTACTTTTTTGTGATTACTGATTTGTACTTACCCAAAATTTTTCGAAATGTCAGTGCTTACTGATTTGAACTGACCCTAAATGTTTCCACCTGTCGGTGGTCACTGATTTTTACTGACTTGAAATTTGTCTAACTGTCAATGGTTATTGATTTGAACTGAACCAAATTTTTCCAACTGTCGGTTCTTATTGATGTCTGCTGACCTGAAATTATTCCAAGTGTCAGTGGTTACTGATTTGCAGTGCCCTGAAGTTTGTCGAAGTATCAGTTTCCGGATTTATACCGACCAGAATGTGTTTTCCATGTATCAGTGGTGACTGATTTGTCCTGATCGCAAATTATTCTCTGTGTCAGTGGTTACTGATTTTCACTGACTAGAAATTGTTTGAAGTGTCAGTTACTGATTTGAATTGACCCGAAACTTTTCCAACTGTCAGTGTTTCGGGATTTGCACTGACCAGATTTTTTTTTCCATGTATCACTGGTTACTGATTTGTACTGACCCCAAATTATTCTCAGTTTTGGTGGTCACTGATTTCTCCTGACCCGAACCTTTTCTAAGTGTGGATGATTACTGATTTACACTGACCCAAATTCTTTTGAAATGTCAGTGCTCACCGATTTGAACTGACCCGTAATTATTCCAAATGTCAGTGGTTACTGATTTGTAATGACCCAAAATGTTTCTTACTGTCACTGGTTCCTGATTTGTACTGACTTGAAATTTTTCAAACTGTCAGTGGTTACTGATTTGCACTGCCCCAAAGTTTGTTGAAGTGTCAGTGGTTCGTGATTTGCACTGACCAGATTTTTTTCCATGTACCAGTGTTTACTGATTTGCACTGACCCGAACATTTTCTCAGTGTCGGTAGTGACTGATTTTTACTGAGCACAAATGTTGCTAAGGCGTGGATGGTTACTGATTTGCACTGTCCCAAAGTTTTTCCATGTGTCAGTGTTTCGACCAGAATTTTTTTCCATGAATCACTGGTAACTGGTTTGTACTGACCCCAAGTGTTTCTAAGTGTGCATGGTTACTGATTTAAACTGTCCCAAAATGTTTTGAAATGTCAGTGCTCACCGATTTGTACTGACTCGAAATTCATCCAACAGTCAGTGGTTACTGATTTAGAGTCGTAGAGTCATAGAGATGTACAGCACGGAAACAGACCATTCGGTCCAACGTGTCCTTGCCGACCAGATATCCCAACGCAATCGAGTCCCACGTGCCAGCACCCGGCCCATGTCCCTCCAAACCCT
>NW_025181973.1:0-2519 GCF_004010195.1 Chiloscyllium plagiosum | reverse complement strand
TTGGGATATCTGGCCGGCATGGACGGGTTGGACGGAAAGGTCTGTTTCCATGCTGTACATCTCTATGACTCTAGACCCTATGACTTACATTGATCTCTGTTTTTTGTTGCACCATGTTGGTGTGAAAGTCCATGATGACCTTACAAAGTCCTAACAGACCCGGGGAGTTTTCAGACATACAACACAACATAATACTTTCCCTAGCCCAGAAAGTAAATATTTTTTTTCCTATGTGCATCTGTGTAAGATTTTCTGGGCAGGCCCAGGAAAAGAGAAACCGGGTCCATCTCCAATTCGGTCCCCAGGACTCACTCTACCACGCCTAACGCAGTGCTCCAATATATACGAGGCCTGCAGCAGGACCACATGCAATGAGTAAGAGTGCCTGTAGTCATTCTGCATTTAGGACACGCTGAAGATAATCCCACTTTGAATTTTGAGAGAAACCCTGTGAAGAATTTTCAACTGCATGGAATGGGTCCTATTTCAGATCAAAATCCTTGGAGCATTTTCACAAATATCCTCCCATGTCTCCGAAGAGATCTAAACCCCCAACTCTTTCGCACAGACGTCACGAAGCTGCACAGTCTTGTCTGAGGGGACACACTCCAACAAATGGTAAAGGGTACTGACGGAGAGTATATTATTTACAATAATCACCTGCTTCTCTGTATTGGATCTGTAAGTTTCTTTTAAAATTGTGTTTTTTAATCAAATCTCTAATCTGGAAAACAAACAGAAGAAGTCTCTACTCCGTAGTCCATACTTACGAGTTACTTGATCAAACGGTATCATTGTTTCTCCTTCAAGTACACGTGGTGGCTCAGTGGTTTGCACTGCTGACTCACCGCACCAGGGTCACAGGTTTGGTTCCAGCCTTGGGTGACTGGCTGTGTGGAGTTAGTATAGTCTCAACTGTGACTGCGTAGGTTTCCTCCCACAGTCACAAACATGTGCAGGTTAGATGACTTGGCTATTGCTCAATCGCTCATCGTGTTCCAGGATCTGTAAGTTGGGGCATTAATCAGGGTAAATATAAGATGGGAGTGGAACGGATGTGGGTGGGTTACTCTTCAGAGGATCGAAGTGGACTTGCTGGGCCAAAGGACCTGTTTCCACACTGTAGGGTTACTACTAATTCTAAATCACCCAAACAAGGTATCCCCTACGCTGCCCACAGTTTAAACCTAGAATCCATTATCCCTGGTATACCAATTATAGGGTAAGAAACATGGTTTTGGCTGTATTGCCTCGATCTGACGCATTGTCCTTCAAGTTTTAACAGTATTGATAATCATTATTTTATGACAATATTCCATAAATGTTGTCATTTTATCTAAGAACATCAGACTAATAAGGGTTCACTTTGTCTGAGAGCGCTCAATGTCAAGTCATATTGATGCCGAGACCTCAGCGGCCCAGGCACTAACATACGATTAAAAAAAAACTTAATTGATTGCTTTTAATCGGGGAGTTCTACTCCTCACAATCTGTGGGGCAGTTGCAATTTTATTAGCTAGATAAAGAATCGTTTATGGTGCCAAATAAAAGAGCTAAATCAGCCATTATGTTTCCGAAATATCTGTCTTGGAAACATCATAGAAAGCATTCGCACGGGGTGAAGGAAATGAGGAAGGACATTCATTTTCATAAAAGCTATCGGACCCAGCCAGGATATTGAAAATGCCTCCCATCTTTGAAGGTCTTGTTTAATTTTGTCAAACAAATGGACATAGTTCACATTAAATAAATGATCAAAGACAAATGTAATGAATATACTGAAATAGGGAAACCACCGCCATGACCATTTAAAAGGAAACTAGGATTTGCCCTCAGTATCAGGTATTTCCCCAAGACCTCCCATAGGCTTGGCCTCCAACTTTGTAAAATTAATCTTATTGCCCGGAAAGTCAACAAGCGAATTAATGCATTGCATCACATGAACTACCGAAATTGCGGGATTTGACTAAAAACATAAGACTAGAAAGTACATTTTTCCTCTTGACTGGACGATGGCTCCGCTTCTTGTTCCAGGTACACCATTTAAGCACACCATTATCCATCACATACTGTAGCAACATTTGAGCTCTAGAGAGGAAGAACTCGAATTACACATCACTGATCATGAATGAAAAAAGACTCATAGAGCTTAAAAACAACACAAACTAAGACTACTACATCTAACAAGCTCTCAAAACTTTCCAAAACTAAACACACAAAAAACAAAAAATGAAACAAAATCCAAAGTGCCAATGACACTCCATCGGGAATTTACCCCACGCCCGACCAGTGGGGACGGTTACATAGCCCAAAACGTCAGTTTTTCTGCCCGCTACCAATATGACATCCAGGGCAATTAACAACAAAAGTCGTGCTTCAACTGCTCTTTGGTTGATATTTAATCATCACAAGTACCTTTGTAACCCGCTCCAGCTTGAGCCGCACCCCAGACACAAGCCAGGAAAGAGAAAAAGAGAAGTAATACTAATGAAGAAGTAAAAACTGAGTACTCTACCCAG
>NW_025181972.1:0-2519 GCF_004010195.1 Chiloscyllium plagiosum | reverse complement strand
TTTAGGGGGAGGGTTTTAATTAGTGTTACGGCTAGCTTTAGGATCAACTTCGATTTTCAGTTATAATGAGAACCTTGTTTTAATTTACTGGTGGGTTTCTGTTCAGAATGGATTTACATTTTATCAAGAGCATGCAGCTATTCTTAAGGTAAGGTTTAGTGCTGAGAATGTAACTCGAATTATTCTTTTTGTGACTTCGTCTTTGTCTCATTTGAGATATAACATTTGATTCTGAGGAAGGTCATCGATATTTTTCGTGCTGCATGAATTGTAAGACGACAATTCATGAAAGAGAGAGATGCTACTGCGGCCATGTTGACTTAAGGAAAATTATGTATCATGAATGTTGGTACTTTAATGAGAAGGCATATTGAGTAGAATGGTGCGTGAAATATTGACAAGAAACCTATTTAACATGAGACTCATTGAAGAACTTTGAAAAAAGAAGATGAGTGTAAAGTGTCCTGGGCACAAACTTGTTTTATCCAGACGCTGAGTTTTTGCCAGAAGATTTTGAATATTGGAGTTGCAAGTAGAAGAAGGTTATAACGTTAAGACCGGAAATTACAAATCAGATAGTTCAACAAACTCTAAAAACAAGACATATTAGTACTGATACCTGTCACATGTAGAGTTCACCAAGGGTCGGTGCTGGGTCCACTACATTTCGTCATTTATATAAGTAATTGGATATGAGTGCAACAGTTTGTAAACTTGCAGAAGATACGAAAATTAGAGTTATAGTGGACAGCGATGAAGTTTATCTCAGATTTCAACGGGACCTTGCTCAGCTGGGCCAGTGGGCTGAGAAGTGGCAGATGGAATTTAATTCAGATAAATGCGAAGTTCTGCATTTTTTTGAGATTCTAGTGTGGAAAATGGTCCTTCAACACAAGCTGTCCACACTGACCCTCCGAACAGGGACCCTCTCAGACCAATTTCCCTTTGACTAATGCCCCGAAAACGATAGGCAATTTAGCATGGCCAATTCTCCTGACCTTCACTGTGGGAAGAATCTGGAGTACCCGGAAGAAACCCACGCAGACACAGGGAGAATGTGCAAACTCCACACAGTCACCTGAGGGACCGTGGTGTGTGAGGCAGCAGTGTTATCCACTGAGCCTTCGTGCCACCCATTATGGGAAAGCAAATCTTAGTCGGACCTAAACACTTAATGGTAAGGTAATAGGGAATGTTACTAAATTTAGAGACCTTGGAGTGTGGGTTTGTAGCTCATTGAATTTGGATTCGCAGGTAGACAGGACAGTGATGAAGGCATTTGGTATGCTTTCCTGTATCAATCTGAGTATTGACTACAGGGGTTCGGAGGTCATGTTGCAGCTGCACAGGACATTGGTTCGGCAACTGTTGGAATAGTGCGTGCAATTCTTGTCTCCTTTCTATCGGAAGGATCTTAAAAAACCTGAAAGAGTTCAGAAAAGATTTAAAAGGATGTTGCCAGGGTTGGAGGATTTGAGCTATAGGGAGATGTTGAACAGGCTGGGGCTGTTTTTTAGATTAGATGACTTATAGTGTGGAATCAAGACCTTCAGCACAACAATCCCACATCGACCCTCTGATGAGCAACCCACCCAGACCCACTCCGCTACATTTAACCCGTCACCTAACACTACGGTCAATTTAGCGTGGCCAATTCAACTAACCTGCGCATTTTTGGACTGTGGGAGGAAACCCACGCCTTGTGCAAACTCCACACAGACAGTTGCTGTGAGGCAGCAGTGTTAACCACTGTGTAATCATGCCTCCTTCGAGTGTCGAAGGCTGAGGTTTAAGAGGTTTACCCGATCATGAAGGACATGGATAGTTTAAAAAGACAAAGTGATTTTGCTGGAGTTCGGGCGTCCAGAACTAGAGGGAAAAGTCTGAAGGTGAGAGGGGAAAGATGTAAAAGATACTTAAGGTGCAACTTTATCATGCAAAGTGTGCCACGAATCTGGAATGAGCTGCCAGAGGAAATGGTTGAGGTTAGTACAATTGCAACATTTCCAAGGCACTGGATAGGAATATGAAAATGAAAGGCTTGAAGGAATATGGGCCGGGTACTAGCAGGTGGAATTAAATTGAGTTTGGATATCTGGTCAGCATGGAGTGTTTGGACCGAAGGTTCTGTTTCCGTGCTGTACATCTCGATGACTCTATTAAAACATGCAGCTTTGTAACAAAGACGTAGTGTGGGATTTCGAAATGGAATTCATGTACAGTAACGTTACTGGAGCTTTTATTTGAAAGGCGGGATGAGCATTCAAATGTCATCCAACATACTTGATAGATGGGCAAATTTCTTTTACCATGTATTTAATTCAGAATCTGTCATGCAGTTAATGGGATTGGAATAAAAGCACGAGGGCATTTTCTCTGCTGCTGTCTGTTGTCCTAATTCTTAATTAGGCAAAACACTGATTTTAACGAATATTAAATTGCACTTTTGAGCTGCTTTCTGAATCTGGGCGGACTCATATCATGACTAAGTGTGTTCGTGCAGCGACTTAGATTGCGCA
>NW_025181971.1:0-2519 GCF_004010195.1 Chiloscyllium plagiosum | reverse complement strand
GATGTTAACATTTTTCGCTTCGTACATACTCTGCGATAATCACACAGATATGACATCGTTATCCCTGGACAGACTTCACTTCGAACACTATGCACCGTTTCATACTCGTCATATCTCTTGAAGTTCGGTGAGAACTGCACTCAGTTATGATACCAATATTTCTCAGCTAAACCATATTCAGCGAGACGCCCACAATTATCCGATTAGGTTAGATTTTCTCTGGGGAGGAAACAGGCCACTTGGCCCAACAGGTCCACACCGATCCACCGAATACGAATCCACCCAGCCCAATTCCCCTTCCATATACTTACCCCTGACTCATGCACTTAACACTATGGGCAATTTAGTACAACCAATTCACCTCGCCTGAATATTTTTGGATTGTGGGAGAATCCCACACAGACATAGGGAGAATATGCAAACTCCACACAGACAGTCACAAGAAGATTCGAATCGAACCAGGGTCACTGGCACTGTGAGGCCAGCAGTGCTAACCACTGAGCCTCGTGTCAGCCTATTTTGTACTTGCTACCCTTTGGACACACCACACTTGGAGCTCTGGGCATAGTTTTAGTCTCCATAAACTTTTGCGAGATCTCACGTGTATCATTGATCTTTGTTTTATTTTCCTCATCCCATTGACTGCCCACACACGCAACAACATCGTAACATTGTGCCTCTTTTTCCTTCGCTTGGATTACATTAAACCAATGTGGGATGGCACGGTCGCTCAGTGGTTAGCACTGCTGCCTCACAGCAACGGGAATCGATAATAACCTCAGGCGTCTGTCTGAATGGTGTTTGCATGTTTGCCTATGACTCTTTGGGGTGCTGCCAGATGTTCTTATTTCCTCCCACAGTTCAAAGATGTGAAAGTTATGTTGACTGGGCATATCAAATTACCCACAGCAATTAGTGATTTGTAGGTTATCTGTGTTAGTCAGGGGAAACGTGGATGGACAGGAAATGGGCCGGGGTGTGATTCTCTTTGGCGTGTCAGTGTAGATTGGTTGGGCTGAATAGCTTGTTTCCACATTGTAGCGATTCTAATAATGATCAAAAGAGATTGTATTACGTGATGCAGCTATTCCGGGATACTTTGCAAAGATAAATGCAAATCCATTGGCAAATTGATTACAAACAGAATTTTCTCATAGTACTGAAACTTGAACCTGAACACAGTTCCAGACGAAGTAACATGTTTTTTGCCATCTTTGAGTTCTTGAACAGTGCAGAATGACCTTACGTTTTTATTGAATCTCGGGAAGAGTATCTGGAAGTAGGAATGTTAAAGAAAACTGAGAACATAATTGAGCATGTTGTCCCATGATTCAGCACTGTGAAATTATTTCGTTTGTTTACATATTTGATGCCACAGCATGCCTTCAACAGATGTTTCACTCGATCATTGTTTTTACTGCAAACAACATATGGTGATTACTAAACTGGAGTGAATTTCCTCATCATTGAACGTGTGGCTACCTGTGGTGGCATCCTATTATAAATTCAGCAATATGATATCAAAGCGGGGTGTTGCACTGAATGAAAACATAACATGCTTAGCAGAAACTGTCAGGAAATGTTGTTAGAGATCAATCTTCAAGGCTGCTGAGACTGGGAGAATTAGATATTTTTGTGCCATCGTGCGTCGAAGTCGTCTGAATGCGTGGTTAATCCTGAGCGAAAAACGAAAATGATGGTAAGTGACAGCTAATGAAAGTTTTGCCACATCTTAGTGACAGATAATCATTTGCAGCTGTATGGACATAAATCCCATAAAGACACCTGTGGCAACCGACCACTTCCTTCAATGGTCTCCATAGTAACTATTTCCTTTTCTTACTACAGAGGTTGTAAGTGAAGGAATATTTACTTTTTATTATACAGACATCTGCAGGCATCATACGCAGTTTCCAATGTGTCATGGATCACTTGCCCTCATGCAGTCAGAGTTCTGTAAAACACAGAACAGGACTTTCGTTTTCTTCTGGATCTGTAAAGCGCTAATTTTTTCAGAATGTTTTCGAATTGAATGATTTTCAATACAAATTGGTGAGTTACAAATCATAACGACTAACTTCCAAGCGGATAGCAAACGTTAAACTCCCTGTAATTCTGGAATCTCTCACCAGTTGACGAAAACTTCAATGTCTCTGTGCTGTATGATGCACCAGGGCCAGATTTAACTGTATAACTTGAATCAGTTATGCACTTAAGAAGGCATTACATTTCTGTCTCACGAAATCATCAATTCTCACACATGTTACCACAAAACAAATCTTTGCTATGCTCATGATGACTACAAAATGCCAAAGCTCAAATGATTTCCACAATTAATGCGACTTGAGAAAAGCATAATGATTGCCCATCAAAGAGGAACTGATGAACCTCACGTCACATTTAACGTTATGTTAAACATCAACCTGTTAAGTGAAGATTGTGAACGTCATTTTATTGTACAGTTTTGAAAAAAAAACGTGTGCTTCGGTTATTCATGGTCTGGCGTTGGTACTTATTTA
>NW_025181970.1:1725-2519 GCF_004010195.1 Chiloscyllium plagiosum | reverse complement strand
GGGAGTGGTTAGGGGAATTGAAATGGGCAGTGACTGGGAGGATGGCGATGGTGGAAAGGGAGTGGTTGGGGGAATTGAAATGGGCAGTGACTGGGAGGTAGGTCGGCCCTGTGGATTTGACTGCAATGCTCTGCGAACCGTTCCCTAAGTTTACGTTCGGTCTGCCCGAAGTAGAAAAGGCCACATCGGGTACAACTGATGCAGTAAACTGGGTTGGAAGTGAGGCAGGTGAAGCTCTGTCTCACCTGGAAGGACTGTTTGGGGCCCTGCCTGGTTTTGCAACTTTTCCTGTTGCAGGGCAACGTTCCTGGGGGAGGGAGCTGTCAGTGGGGAGAGTGGCACAAATCAAGGACTGTCAAAGGGAATGGCCCTTGTGTAAGGCAGAGATGGGGAGAGTATTTTCAGGAAGAATGAGAAAGAGAAAGAGGACCGGGGTATATTTCACACTTAAAAGGGACATACCTCAAGCATCAGCTGCCTATTTTCCGCAAGAGTGGGAGTGGGGAGAGAAAGGAGCTGAGTGGGAGAAGGGAGAGTGAGGAGCTGACTGGAAGCGGGGAGAGTGAGAAGCTGAGTGGGATTGGGGAGAGTGAGGAGCTGACTGGAAGCGGGGAGAGTGAGAAGCTGAGTGGGATTGGGGAGAGTGAGAGCTGACTGGGGAGCGGTGAGAGCTCACCAGGGGATGGCAGCAGTCGCCATGTTCATGGCACCGTGGCTGGCTCTGCTGTACAGAACGGCAGGAAAAAGAGTGGAAGGGCTATAGTCAGAGGGGGTTCAATTGTAGAGGAGTAGGT
>NW_025181970.1:0-1178 GCF_004010195.1 Chiloscyllium plagiosum | reverse complement strand
GAGGAGCTGAGTGGGAGCGGGGAGAGTGAGGAGCTGTGTGGGAGCGGAGAGAGTGAGGAGCTGAGTGCGCGAGCGGAGACTGAGGAGCTGATTGGGAGCGAGGAGAGTGAGGATCTGAGTGGGAGTGGGGAGTGGGAGGAACTGAGTGGGAGCAAGGTGAGTGAGGAGCTGAGTGGGCGCAGGGAGAGCTCACCAGGGGAAGGCAGCAGTAGCCATGTTCATGGCACCGTGGCTGGCTCTGCTGTACAGAAGGGCAGGAAAAGGTGTCAGAGGGGATTCAATTGTCGAGGAGTAGATAGGCAGTTCTAGGGTTGAAAATGAGACTCCCGAATGGTATGTTGCCTCCCAGGTGCAAGAGTCAGGGATATCTCAGATCAGTTGCAGAGCATTCTCAAGGGGGAGGGCGAACAGCCAGTTATCATGGTGTATAAAGGCACAAACAATATGAGGGCCAACAAACAGAATTCAGTGAGTCTGGAGCCAAGTTAAAAAGTCGAACCTCAGAGGTAGTAATCTCATGATTGCTGCCAGTGCCACGTGATAGTCAGAGGGATAGAATAAACAGGATGAATGAGTGGCTTGACAGATGGTGCAGGAGGGAGGGGTTTAGATTTTTGGGACATTGGGACCGGTTCTGGGGGAGGTGGGACTATTACAAATTGGACGGTCTCCATCTGGGCTGGACTGGAACCAATGTCCTTGGGGGTCCGTTTGGTAACGCTGTTGGGGAGGGTTTAAACTGACAGTGAGGAGGTAGTAACTAAGGCCTGTAATAAACTAGATAATGAAGTCAGCATGACGAAGGGGAAGAGGAGACAGGGAGCAGATGATGTACACAAAGGGTCTGGCAGTCTGAGGTGCATTTGTTTTAATGTAAGTCGTGACATAGATAAGGCAGATGAACTTAGGGCTTGGATTAGTAGCTGGGAATATGGCTTTATTGCTATCACTGAGACTTGGTGGAGGGAAGGGCATGATTGGCAGTGAAATATCCCAGGATATCGATGCTTCAGCCAGGATAGAGAGGAAGGTAAAAGGGGTGGAGAAGTTGCATTCCTGGTCAGAGAGAATGTCACAGCTGGGCTGAAGGAGGACACTAGGAAGACTCGAGCAGTGAGGCGATATGGGCAGGGCTCAGAGACAGGAAGGGTGCACTGACAATGTTAGGACTCTTCTAC
>NW_025181969.1:1781-2519 GCF_004010195.1 Chiloscyllium plagiosum | reverse complement strand
GTTTCCTGCACCGTTTTCCTCCACGGGTTTCCTTCAGCGTCTTTCCTGCAACATTTTCCTTCACCGGTTTCCTGCAGCGTTTTCCTGTCGCAGTTTCATGCACTGGTTGACTGAAGTGTTTTCCTGCAGCAGTTCCCTGCAGCGGTTCCCTGCACCGGTTTCCTACAACAGTTGCCTGCAGCGTTTTCCTGCAGCAGTTTCCTGCACTGGTTTCCTGCAGCAGTTTCCTGCAGTGTTTCCTGCAGTGTTTTCCTGCCGCAGTTTCCAGAAGCAGTTTCCTGCACTGGTTTCCTGAAGCAGTTTCCTGCACCGGTTTACTGAAACAGTTTCCTGCAGCAGTTTCCTGCACTGGTTTCCTGCAGCAGTTACCTGCAGCATTTACTGCAGCGATTTCCTGCAGCGGTTTCCTGCAACAGTTGCCTGCAGCGTTTTCCTGCAGCAGTTTCCTGCAGCGTTTTCCTGCAGCAGTTGCCAGCAGCGTTTTCCTGCAGCGGATTTCTGCACAGGTTTCCTGCAGCAGGTTCCTGCACAGGTTTCCTGCAGCATTTTCCTGCACTGTTTTCCTGCAGCAGTTTTCTGCAGCGGTTTCCTGCAGCAGTTTCCTGCACTGGTTTCCTGCAGCGATTACCTGCAGCGGTTTCATGCACTGGTTGACTGAAGTGTTTTCCTGCAGCAGTTTCCTGCACCGGTTACCTGCAACTGTTTCCAGCAGCGATTGCCTAAAGCAGTTTCCTGCAG
>NW_025181969.1:0-1091 GCF_004010195.1 Chiloscyllium plagiosum | reverse complement strand
CCAGTTTCCTGCACGGTCTTCATGCAGCAGTTTCATGCACCGGTTTCCTGCAGCAGTTTCCTGCACCGGTTTCCTGTACCGGTTCCCTGCATCAGTTTCCTGCACCAGTTTCCTGCACCGTCTTCATGCAGCGTTTTCCTGAAGCAGTTTCCTGCCGTGGTTTCCTGCAGCGGTTTCCTGCAGCGTTATCCTGCACCGGATTCCTGCAGCGGTTTCCTGATGCAGATCCCTGCAGCGGTTTCCTGCACTGGTTTCCTGAAGCAGTTTCCTACTGTGGTTCCCTGCACCAGTTTCCTGCACGGTCTTCATGCAGCATTTTCCTGCAGCAGTATCTGCAGCGATTTCCTGCAGCAGTTTCCTGCACCGGTTTCCTGCACCTGTTTCTTGCAGTGGTTTCCTGCAGCATTTTCCTGCACTGCTTTCCTACAGCAGTTTTCTGCAGCAGTTCCCTGCACCGGTTTCCTGCAGAAGTTACCTGCACTGGATTCCTGCAACGGTTTCATACAGCAGTTTGCAACAGAAGTTTCCTGCAGCAGTTACCTGTAGCGTTTTCCTGCACTGGTTTCCTGCAGCAGTTTCCCCCACCAGTTTCCTGCAGCTTTTTCTGCAGCGGTTTCCTGCATCGGTTTCCTGCGCCGGTTTCCTGAAGCAGTTTCCTGCAGTGGTTTCCTGCAGCGGTTTCCAGCAGCAATATCCTGCAGTGTTGTCCTGAAGCAGTTTCCTGCAGTGGTTTCCTGCAGCAGTTTCCTGCAGTAGTTTCCTGCACTGGTTTCCTGCAGGGTTTACCTGCAGCGGTTTCATACACTGGTTGACTGAAGTGTTTTCCTGCAGCAGTTTCCTGCAGCGGTTTCCTGCACCGGTTTCCTGAAGCAGTTTCCTGCAGCGGTTTCCTGCAACAGTTGCCTGCAGCAGTTTCCTGCACCGGTTTCCTGCAACAGTTGCCTGCAGCGTTATCCTGCAGCAGTTTCCTGCACCGGTTTCCTGCAGCAGTTTCCTGCTCCGGTTTCCTCAGCAGTTTTCTGCTGTGGTTTCCTGCAGCAGTTTCCTGCAGTGTTTCCTGCAGCGTATTCCTGCAGCAGTTTCCAGAAGCA
>NW_025181968.1:1627-2519 GCF_004010195.1 Chiloscyllium plagiosum | reverse complement strand
GCGGTGATAGTCAGGCTGGGAGCGGTGTGTGGATGGTGGTGAGGGTCAGGCTTGGGACAGTTTGTGTGTACGGCGCGAGGGTCAATCTGGGGACGGTGTTGACGGCAATGAATGTCAGGCTTGGGGGCGGTGTGTGGACGGCGGTGAGGGTCAGGTTGCGGTGTGTAGACGGCGTTCAGGGTCAGGCTTGGGGTGGAGTTGGACAGTGGTGAGGGTCAGGCTGGGACGGTATGTAGACGGCAATAAGTGTCAGGCTTGGGGCAGTGTTGGACAGCGGTGAGGGTCAGGCTTGGGCTGGTGTGTAGACCACAGTGAGGGTCAGGCTGGGGGCGGTGTGCGGGTAGCATTGTGGGTCAGGCTGGATCCGTGTTTGACAGAGGTGAAGGACAGCCTGGGGGCGTGTTGGACGGAGGTGAAGGTCAATCTGGGGGTGGTGTTGGACAGCGGTGAGGGTAAGGCTAGGGGCGGTGAGTAGACGGCGATGAGTGTCAGGTTTGGGGTGGTGTGTGCATGGCGGCAAGGGTCAAGCTGGGGATGGTGTCGGATGGCAATGAGTGTCAGGCTTGGGACGGTGTGTCGACGTCGGTGAGGGTCAGGCTGGGGGCAGTGTGTAGACAGCAATGAGTGTCAGGCATGGGGCGGTGTGTAGACGGCGGTGAGGGTCAGGCTTGGGGTGGTGTTGGACCGTGGTGAGGATCAGGCTGGGACGCTATGTAGACGGCAATAAGTGTCAGGCTTGGGGCAGTGTTGGACAGCGGTGAGGGTCAGGCTTGGGCTGGTGTGTAGACCGCAGTGAGGGTCAGGCTGGGGGCGGTGTGCGGGTAGAATTGTGGGTCAGGCTGGATCGGTGTTTGACAGAGGTGAAGGACAGCCTGGGGGCGTGTTGGACGGA
>NW_025181968.1:0-687 GCF_004010195.1 Chiloscyllium plagiosum | reverse complement strand
GTGAGGGTCTGCCTGGGGCAGTGTTGGACATAAATGAGGGTCATGCAGAGTGCAGTGTTGGACGTCGATGCGGGTCATATAGGGGCGGTGTTGGACGTTGGCGAGGGTCAGGCTGGGAGTAGTGTATGGACGATGGTGAGTGTCAGGCTGGGGGCGGTGTTTTGGGTCAGTGATTGTCAGGTTTGGGGCGGTGTGTGGATGGCAGAGAGGGTCAGGATGTGGGTGTTGTGTGGATGGCAGAGGGTGTCAGGCTGGGGACAGTGTGTGGACAGCGGAAGGGGTCAGGCTTGGGGCGGTGTGTGGACGGCGGTGAGGGTCAGGCTTGGGGCGGTGTGTGGACGGCAGTGAGGGTCAGGCTTGGTGCGGTTTGTGGACGGCAGTGAGGTTCAAGCTGGGTGTGGTGTTGGACGGCAATGAGTGTCAGGTTTGGGACGGTGTGTGGATGGCAGAGAGGGTCAGGGTGTGGGTGTTGTGTGCGGGTGGCATTGTGGGTCAGGCTGGGGCGGTGTTTGATGGAAGTGAAGGACAGCCTGGGGGTATGTTGACAGTGGTGAGGGTCAGTCTGGGGATGGTGTTGGACAGCGGTGAGGGTCAAGCTGGGGGCAGTGTGTAGACAGCAACGAGTGTCAAGCCTGGGGCGGTGTGTAGACGTTGGCAAGGGTCAGGCTGGGCACGGTGTGCAGACGG
>NW_025181967.1:1783-2519 GCF_004010195.1 Chiloscyllium plagiosum | reverse complement strand
CCATGAGTTTGCTCTATAATTTGTCCACAGAGTCAATGTCAATACGCCTTCCACAGTAGGAGAGAGAGGGAGAGCTATTGAGATTGTGAAACAGCAGGAATGTTAGATTCTGGCATTAGAGCAAATAATTAACACTTGATCAGCATTGCAGAGGAGAAAAGAATCAGATGATGTGGCTACTGCTACATGCTTCCATATGGGATCTTGCTGTGCATCAACTGAAACCAGGCGACCTTTAGAAGCAGTGAGTCTTCTCATCAGCTAAAACTTCATAGTGTAAAGGTTTCAAAATTGTCTGGCCTGAAAATTCAACTTTCGCCTGACATGTTTAATGTTTGGATGTTACGAGGAGAGGAAAAACCTGGAAATCTTGCTGTGCCATCTATCTGAGCGTTTTTTTCTCCGTCTTTTAATTGACCCTGTCTCTTTTATCCCAGGGAATTATTATTCGCTTGGAACATCCAAAGAGAGAGAGAGAGAGTTGGACAAGGTGAACTTTGAACAAGAGCATCCTCCAAGTATGGCACACAGTCCTGAGGCCTATTCCACAGGCCGCACTCTGTGGGACCCCACCTCAGTTGTGTCTCTTTATTCACCAAAGACTGGTTTAATCTGCTGGACCCTGTTTTTTAACAGGCCTCTGGTTAACTGGGTCCTGTCAGATTGAGGTCCTGTCATTTTAAAACAGGTTTGAAGCCTGGGGTTAAAGTAACCAAGGTCTTCGGATTTGACACAA
>NW_025181967.1:0-549 GCF_004010195.1 Chiloscyllium plagiosum | reverse complement strand
TACAGAAACAGACCCTTCAGTCCCACTCGTCTCTTAAGACCAAATATCATCAATTAATCCAGTTCCATTTGCTCACATTTCGCCAATTTGCTCCCAAACTCTTCCTATTGAAATACCCATCCAGGTGCCTTTTACGTGTTACAGTACACACATCCACCACTTTCTCTGGCAGAGCATTGCAGACACACACCACCATCATCGTGAATAGTTTGTCCCTTAAATCTCTTCCAATTCTTTCCCCTCTCCTTAAACGTATACCCTCCAGTTATGGAATCCCCTGCACCGGGGAAAAGTCTTTACTTCTTCATCCTATCCATCACCCTCATAATTTTATAAATTTCTGTAAGGTCACCACTCAGCCTCCGATGCACCAGGGGAAATAGCCCCACTCGATTCAGCTTCTATCTATAGCTGAAACTCTCCAACACTGGCAACATATTTATAAATCTTGTCAGAACCCTTTCAAATCTCACAGCATCATTCCTACAGCAGGAAGACCAGAAATGAAAACAGCACTCTAAACGTGGCCAAACCAATGTCCTGTGCAGC
>NW_025181966.1:0-2519 GCF_004010195.1 Chiloscyllium plagiosum | reverse complement strand
TACAAAGAACAGTGACACAGGTAGAAATCGTGACGATATCCAACATAGTGATTGTAGAGAGTTTGGGAAAAGGATAAAATAAAGGACCATGACAGTGGTAATATTCAGTTTACTTCCACTGCTCCGTGCTAGTGAGGGTAAGAACAGGAGATTATGGCAGATGAAGGGGTGGCTAAAGAATTGGTGCAGGGGGCAGAGATTTTTGGATCACTGGGATCTTTTGTGGGGCAAGGTGACGTGTTCAGGAAGGACGGGTTGTACCTGAACTGGAATGGGACCAATATCCTAGCAGGCAGATTTGCAACTACTGCAAGAGGGTTTCAACTAGATTGGCTGGGGTTGGGGAGGGGTGGGATGCTCAACAGCAGGGAGGCAAGTGCGAGGCTGAAGGAGATACAGTAATCAGAAACAGTAAAATGAAGATCAAGTCAGGCTAGATAACGACAGGGAGCAAAGAATGCCTGTTGGATTAAATTGCAACTGTTTCAATGCAAGATGGCTGACAGGCAAGGCCGATGAACTCAGGGCATTGATCGGTGCGTGGGACTGGCATATTATAGCCATTACTGAAACATGGCTAAGAGAGGGACAGCACTGGCAGCTTAATGTACCAGGGTACAGGTGCTTTATGCGGGACAGAGATGGTGGAAAGAGGGGACCAGGAGTTTCATTTTTGATTAAGGCGAATATCACAGCAGTAATCAGAGATAAAAATAACTGATGGATCATCCTGTGAGGATTTGTCTGGGGAGCTAAGATATAAGAAGGGAATGGTGATAGTATTTGGATTGTACTATAGGCCCCCAAATAATAAATGAGGAATTAGGGGAACAAAAATATGTAGACAGACTGGGGAGACTTGCAGGGCCAATAGGATTGCATTAGTAGGAGATTTTAATTTTCCTAACATGTCATAGAATTAAGGACGGAGATGGGGTGTATTCATTAAGTGTGTTCAGAATAGCTTCCTCAAACAGTAAGTAGAGGATGCAACTCGGGACGGGACGAAACTTGACCTACTCTAAGATCTAGAGCAGGACAGGTGACTGAGGTGACAGTGGACCAGTGTGGGACCAGTGACCATAGCTCTATTAATTTTTAAATAGTTATGGAGAAGGACAAAACTGCTCCACATGTTCAAGTTCAAACTTGGGCAAGGTGAATTTTGTTGGAATTAGACAGGAGCTTGGAGGAGTTGGTTGGAGGTCCCTTGTTTGGAGGCGAAGGGACCTCCTGCAAGTGGGAGGCCTTTAAAAGTGACATGTCTACAGTTCAAGGTCTATATGTTCCTGTGAGGGTAAAAGGCAAGGTTCGTAGGAAGAGGGAACCTCTGATGTCAGGAGATATTGGAGCTTTGACCAGCAAAAAGGAGGCGTGACTCAGGTCCAGGCAGCTGGAATCGAGGGAATACCTGGAGGTATACAGGGGATACAGTACTTTACTAAAGGAGGAAATCAGGAGGGCGAAAGGGGGGCACAATATTGTTTTGGCTGAGAAGATTAGGGTGAATTCAAAGAGTTTATTTAAGTATATTAAAGTAAAAAGAATAACTAAATGAGAATATGACCCCTCAAAGTCCAAAGTGGACATGCATGCCGAGAACCGTAGGAGATTTGCGAGATTCTCAATGAATATTTCTCGTCTGCCTTTACCGTGGAGAAACACATGAAGACCAGAGAAGTTAACAAAGGTAGTAGCGTTATTTTGGGGTGAGTCAATATCACAGAAGAAGACGTGTTGGATGCATTAGAATGTATAAAGGTGAATAAATCTCCTGGTCCTAAACAGGTGCATCCAAGAACACTGCAAGAGACTACAGAAGAAACTACGGGGACCCTGGCTGATATTTTTGCATCATCGTTAGCTACTGTTTAAGTTCCAGAATATTAGAGATTAGCAAATGTTGTGCCATTATTCAAGAAGGGAATCAAAGAAAAATCTGGGATCTATAGACTAGGAAACCTAACATCTGTGGTCGGTAGATTACTTGAGAAGTCTCTGAGGGATGTGATACACATGCATTTGGAAAGATAAGTTTTGTTTAGAAATATTTTTTTACAAGATTCAGTATGGAAACAGGCTATTTGGCCCAACAAGACCACACCTGTATTTACCCCTGACGAATGCACATAACACTATGGGTAACTTAGCATGGCCAATTCACCTGACCTATACATGTTTGAATTGTGGAAAGAAAATGGTGCAGCCAGAGGAAACCCACACAATCACAGTGAGAATGTGCAAACTCTACACAGAGAGCCACCCGAAGCTGGAAACAAATCCGGATCCATGGCACTATGAGGCAGCAGTACTAGCCACTGAACCACCATGCCACTCTTGCTTTTTTCAACACAGTTCAATGACACAGGGACAAAATCTTTTCTGCCCTTCACCCATGATGCACGTTCCAATATCCATTGAAAATGTCATCTTTTTTTTTTATTAGTTTGTTATTATTCATATAGGACAAACAGGAAGACAGCTCACAATCCGCATCCATGAACATCAACTAGCCACGA
>NW_025181965.1:0-2518 GCF_004010195.1 Chiloscyllium plagiosum | reverse complement strand
TGAAATCTCTCTCTACAGTCATCACGCTAACACTGACTTTGCTGTCTCAGTACTTTTTTCCAGCCACACTGACATTTGAAATATTCGCCCACAGACAGAATGCACACCTTTCCATCCGGATGAAAAGGCCAATGATATTCAGATCGGCACGGATCCAGTAACATGAAGTTCAATTTGAATTTCTCAACTACAAATCCCCCCTTTCAGTATTCTACATCAGAGAAAACAAAGTGCTGGAGATCCTCAGCTGGTCCGTCAGCATCTGAAATGGTGACAGAGGCAGGAAACACTGCAGCCTTGAAGAAGTGTTTCAATGATCACACCAGGCATGTGTGCTTGATGACCAGAATGGAGAATATGGAGGCATTGTATTCAACAGTTTTATACCAGAGACTGTGACCCCATTTTATTCCGTATTTCTCCAATATTCCTTCTTCTCAGAAGCAGACAGGAGTGGGAAGCAGTGGAGAATGTAAATGTGTGACCTTCCTAGTGAGAGGATTCGAGTACAGGAGCAGGGATCCCTTTCTGGAAGGGTCTTGGTGAGACCACATCTGGAGTACTGTGTGTACCTTTGTTCCCCTTTCCCAAGGGGAGCTATCCAGGTTATTGAGAGAGAGTAAAGGTGGGTCATCAGCCTGACTCCTGGGATATGAAGATAGTTGAGGGTTGCAGATCCTGGAAGTCAGGGTCTATACAATGTGGATCTGAAAAAGCGCAGCAGGTCAGGCAATATCAGAGGAGCAGAAAGGTTGATGATTTGGTCAGGACCCTTTGTCAGTCCCAATGAATAGTCCTGACCCGAAACATTAACTTTCCAACCCCATCGTATTCATGCTGATTATCAAGCTCCTATTTACTCTAGTCCCACGTCCTGGCACTCAGCGTGTAACTGATATTATAGTGCTTGGTGTGACCTCCATATTTTGTTGACTCTGATTCCTGGGATGTCAGGACTGATGGATGAACAGGGACTCAATCTTCGTTTAATCCTCCTTTCCTTTGGCTTTCTGAGCTGATGGCTACATCACTCATATTCTACCTCCCATTCCCTGACCTGAATCTGACCCATCGAAGCCTACACTTTATTTCCCACGCCCCTGCCAGACTAGTTACAAACTCACCAATAGAACTGGCAATAGCCCCCACAAGGGGATTTCTCCCAGCTCTGCCCAGGGGTAACCGGTCAGGCTGGTACAGGGCCCTCCCAGAAACAGTCCCAGTGCCTGAAGAATCTAAGGCCTTCTTTGGTACACCATTTCCCCAGCCACATATCCAGCTGATCTGCCCTCTTATTCATGCTCTCACTAGCACATGGCACTGGGTGCAAGTCTCGCGTTATTGCATTTCAGGAGCTACATTTTAATGCATCCCTGATCTCCCTATATCCAGCTTTCAGGCCCTCATCCCTTTGTTTAGCAATGTCATTGGTATCTATGTGTTCCACAACCACTGACTTCACCCTCCAGCTCCAGAATGTCCTGCAGCGGCTCCATGATATCACGGATCCTAGCTCCAGGAGGTAATGTACCATCCTGGATTCATGTCTGTGGCCACAACAGTGCCCGCCCTAACCCTGAGCATTGAATCCCCTGTCACTATTGCCGTGTTTCCTCTCTTTCCTCCCGCTCTGTGCAGCAGAGCTCTGTGTGGTGTCATGAACCTGGCTGTTGCTGATTTCCCGAGAAGCCACCCCACCCATTCCCACCCTTACAGAGTCCCAGGCAGTATACAGTATCTGTTTGAGAAGGGGATGACCACTGGGGACTCCTACACTCCCTTCCTGAGCCTTTTACTTGATCTGATGGTCACCCATTCCCTTTCTGCCTGTGTAACTCTCGCCTGCAGTGTGACGGACTCACTAAACGTGCTGTCCATAACATTCTCAGTATCGCAGATGCTCCACAATGAGTCTACTCACAACTCCAATTCTGAAAAGCAGTTTCCCAGTAACTGCAGATGGGAACCCTTCCTGCACACATAGCCGTCAGGGACACTGGAAGCTGCCCTTATTTCCCACATTGTACAAGAGGACCACACCACGGCTCTGAGGTGCCCTGTCACAACATCTCTCTACATTCATCTAGTTACTCCCATTAAGAGAATTTAAATGAGTTAGCAACCTTCCTTCACTTTAAACATGTCTAAGATAATAAAAAAAATTTACTTAAGCTGATATTTCATACTTTAAAAACTTAAATACTCCGCAGGTATCCCATTGGGACTGTGAACTTCTGAAAGGCCTGAAGCTGAAACTCAGTTTTAGTTCACCTTCTCCACGTCTCACCTCACTATTTACACCCAACTCTAAAACACTCTCATTGAGCCAAACAGCACTCTTAGTGCAGCCCTGCCATTTTCATTGTCTGCTCACACATACACTTCCCTCAGCCTCCTGTACTGTTCCAATGCACCTCAATGGGAGCTCAGGACCAGTATTGCATCTTTCAATTCAGCCCTTTGTAACCCCAGAGTTAAAATGGAATTCAGCAGTTTCTGAATGAATAGACAGTTGTCA
>NW_025181964.1:0-2518 GCF_004010195.1 Chiloscyllium plagiosum | reverse complement strand
GATAGTGTTCCCTCAATACCTCAGAGAGTGCTGCCTGAATGCCTCAGAAAGTGCTCCCTCAATACCGCAGAGAGTGCTCCCTGAATACCTCAGAAACTGCTCACTCAATACCTCAGATAGTGCTCCCGCAATACCTCAGAAAGTGTTCCCTCAGTAGCTCAGAAATTTCTCACTCAGGACATCAGATAGTGCTCCCTCAATACCTCAGAAATTGCTCCCTCAATACCTCAGAAAGTCCTCCCTCAGTACCTCAGAAAGTGCTCCCTCAGTACCTCAGAAAGTGCTCCCTCAGTACCTCAGACAGTACTCCCTCAATACCTCTGAAAGTGCTCCCGCAGTACCTCAGAAAGTGTTCCCTCAGTACCTCAGATAATGCTCCCTCAATACCTCAGATAGTTCTCCCTCAATATCTCAGATAGCTCTCACTCAATAGCTCAAATAGTGTTCCTTCAATACTTCAGATAGTGCTCCCTCAGTACCTCAGATTGTCCTCCCTCAGTACCACAGATAGTGCTCCCTCAATACCTCAGAAAGTCCTCCCACAATACCTCAGAAAGTGCCCCTCCAATAGCTCACATAGTTCGCCCTCAGTACCTCAGATAACGCTCCCTCAATTCCTCAGAAAGTGCTCCCTCAGTACCTCAGAAAGTGATCTCTCAGTACCTCAGAAAGAGCACCCTCAGTACCTCAGAAAGTGCTCCTTCAGTCCCTCAGAAGGTGCTCCCGCAATATCTTAGATAGTTCTCCCTCAGTACCTCAGAAAGGCCTCAGTACCTCAGATAGTGCACACTCAGTACCTCAGATAGTGCACACTTAGTACCTCAGAAAGTGCTCCCTCAGTACCTTAGATAGTTCTCCCTCAATACCTCAGAAAGTGCTCCCTCAATATATCAGATAATTTGGCCTCAATATCTCAGATCGTTCTCCCTCAATACATCAGATAGTGCTTCCTCAGTACCACAGATAGTTTTCCCTCAGAACGTCAGAATGTGCTCCCTCAGTACCTCAGAAAGTTTTCCCTCAGTACCTCAGATAGTGCACACTCAGTACCTCAGAAAGTGCTCCATCAATACCTCAGACAGTGCTCCCCAATACCTCACAAAGTGCTCTCTCAGTACCTCAGAAAGTGTTCTCTCAGTACCTCAGACAGTGCTCCCACAATACCTCAGAGAGTGCTGCCTTAGTACCTCAGAAAGTGCTCCCCCAGTACCTCAGAAAGTGCTTCCTCAATACCTCAGAAAGTGCTCTCTCAATGCATCTGAAATTGCTCCCTCAATACCTCAGGAAGTGCTCCTCAATACCTCAGATATTTCTCCCTCAATACCTCAAAAGTGCTCCCTCAATATCTCATAGTTCTCCCTCAGTATCTCAGATAGTGCTCTCTCAATTCCTCAAACGTGCTCCCTCAATATCTCATAGTTCTCCCTCAATATCTCAGATAGTGCTCTCTCAATTCCTCAAAAGTGCTCCCTCAATATCTCATAGTTCTCCCTCAATATCTCAGATAGTGCTCTCTCAATACCTCAGATAGTGCTCCCTCAGTACCTCAGAAAGTGCTCCCTCAATATTTCAGATAGTTCTCCCTCAATACCTCGCATAGTGCTCCCTCAATACCTCTGAAAGTGCTCCCTCAATACCTCAAAAAGTGCTCCGTCAAATACCTCAGAAAGTGCTCCCTCAATATTTCAGATAGTTCTCCCTCAGTACCTCAGATAGTGCTCCCACAATACCTCAGAGAGTGCTCCCTCAGTACGTCAGATTGTGCTCTCTCAATACCTCAGGATGTGCTCCCTCAATATTTCAGATAGTTCTCCCTCAATACCTCTGAAAGTGCACTCTCAATATCTCAAAAAGTGCTCCCTCAATACCTCAGAAAGTGCTCCCTCAATACCTCAGAAGGTGCTCCCGCAATACCTCAGATATTTCTCCCTCACACCTCCGAAAGTGCTCCCTCAATACCTCAGAAAGTGCTCCCTCAGTACCTCAGATGGTGCACACTCAGTACCTCCGGAAGTGCTCCCTCAATACCTCAGAAAGTGCTCCCTTAGTACCTCAGACAGTGGTCCCTCAGTACCTCAGACAGTGCTCCCTCGATACCTCAGAAAGTGCTCCCGCAGTAACTCAGAACGTGCTACCTCAATACCTCAGATAGTTCTCCCTCAATACCTCATACAGTGCTCCCTCATTACCTCAGAATGTGCTCGCTCAGTACCTCAGAAAGTGCTCCCTCAGTACCTCAGATAGTGCACACTCAGTACCTCAGAAAGTGCTTCCTCAATACCTCAGAAAGTGCTCCCTCAATGCATCTAAAATTGCTCCCTCAATACCTCAGGAAGTGTTTCTTAATACCTCAGATATTTCTCCCTCAATACCTCAGAAAGTGCTCCCTCAATATCTCATAGTTATCCCTCAATATCTCAGGTAGTGCTCCCTCATTTCTTCAGATAGTTCGCCCTCAGTACCTTAGAAAGTGCTCCCTCAATAGTTCAGATAGTTCTCCCTCAATACCTCACATAGT
>NW_025181963.1:0-2518 GCF_004010195.1 Chiloscyllium plagiosum | reverse complement strand
TTACGGTCAGGTCCAAGGCAGTTTTGCTGAGCAAAGAAATCTTGAAGTGCAGGTTTATAGTTCCTTAAATGTAGAATCGCAAGTAATCAGAACACGAAAGAAGGGTTTTGGTATGCTTTCTCTTATTGTTTAGAGTATTGCGTTTCGGAGATGGGAGGTCATGCTGATAATGTTCAGTACGTCAGTTAGGCCACTTTTCGAATATTGTGTGCAATTTTGTTCTCCTTCCTATTGGAAGGACGTTGAGAAACTTCAAAGGGTTCACAAATGATGTACAAGTTTGACAGGGTTGGAGGATTTGAGCTAGAGGGAGAGGCTGGATAAGCTGGGGCTGTTTTCCCTGGAAATACGGATGTTGAGGGATGGCCTTAAAGAGTTTAAGAAAATCATAAGGGGCATGGATAGAAAAAATATTCAAAGTCTTATCCCAGGTATGGGACAGTCCAGAATAAGAAAGCATACTTTAGGCTGAGATGTGAAAGAAATGAAAGGGACATAAGGGCCATCGTTGTCTCGCAGAGGGTGGTGCCTGTGTGGAATGGGCTGCCAGAGGAGATGGTGGAGTCTGGTAGAATTGCATCATTCAGCTGCATCAGAATCTGTATATGAACAGGAAGAGCTGAGAGGGAAATGTGGCAAATAGCACTGGATTAGCTTCGGATATGTAGTCGTCACGCATGAATTGGACTGAAGGGTTTGTTTCCGCTCTGCTCATCTCTATGACTCTATCTGTCAGGCTTCATAACTGAGACAGATTAAAAGCCCCATTCAAGGACCTCCCTTCTCTGAGGTCGATCTGGCCGACCTAGTTGTAATCATTACACTCGTTCTAAACCGTTCATCCTTCAAGTATTGTCGGAGGTGATACTCAAACTCTGCTCATGTGATAGAAGTGAACGCCACGGATTCATGCCCCGACAGTGAAAGTGGCGACTGACACAGAGTCACTAAATTACATCCCACTTGCGGTGCAGTAGGGAGCTATTAGGATGAATAAACTAACCCTCAGTTCCAATCTCCTGTCTTTTTCATCATATCCCTTGCATAGCTTTTCTATTCAAATCACAACCCAATGTCCCTTTTGAGGCTCTCAATTGAAGCATCATATTTCCAGGTATTGCATCTCACACCCTGACTCCTCATTGATTGAATAAGCTTTTCCTCGTATCCCCCTGGCTGTGTTTGCAATGCTTTAAATACTTGCCCCATTACCGTTCTTGTTCATTTTATGGACGGGAAGAGTTTCTCCTTGTCGAGTTCGAAGTTAAGCATTCAATTTCATCGGGTAGTACACAATGTGAATAGAATGTAGGCCGATATTTCAGAAGTTACTGTGTGTAAAGGCAGATTGTTCAAACTTAAAAACACGAGTCGGACCACTGCTGAAATTTTCTGAATGGTTTTGGACTCCTTAACTGAGGAATCATGACTCATTAGCCCTGATTTTCAAGTGGATTCATGAAAATGTGTACGTGATCTGGGTGGGTTAAGATTCACAGAAAGAGGTACATGGGAGAGATGTTTTTTTTAAAAAAAATCACTTGTAGGACAAAGTCAGTTGGCTGTGTCAACATGTATTACCAGTCCCGAATTTCAGTACATTCCTTGTATGCAGGTCCAAATATATTTACCTATTTTCTATCTGTGCGTGGATTCTGAAAAAAAACGATGTTTCAAACCAACATGACATCTCTGTATCTTTTCACGTTTCATCTTTGCTTCCAAAAGTGACAATCTGTAAGTGATTGCATACTGCTCAATGCGTTTGAACGGGCAATTAAACAATTCCTTTATCATTTCACCTAGGTTGTTTTTCTTGTCGGGACTATGGAGGAAATGGAAGATCGTGGAGGTCAGTGGTTTGTGTTGGTAATGTTAGTGGTGGTGGGAATATTTGTTTTCTAAATCTGTCCAAAGCACAAAAGAAGAGTGAATTTCCGAGAATGCTGCAAATCTGAAATAAGCCACGTGTACTGCCCCAGTAAAAGATTATCTACTGAATTCTTTTAAGTAAATTTACTGCACATGATGAGTATTTCCTGCTTTTCCGGTGTAGATTTCTGGATAAAATTTTGGGAGACCACGCCAAGTTCCAGAGAGCCAAGTCCAGCATTTCTAATCAATTCCTACTCACATTCCTACTGCATGCATTTTTGCCTTTCTCACATTATTTTGTCCACCATTCAACACTGGCCCTTTTATTATTATGTCCCTCATTTACTCTCTGCATTTGGAAGTATGGTAAAGAGTGGAAATGTACAGTGAACAGTAGTTCGTACCTGACTCCTCATCCATGTCTGCTTTTGGAAAGTTTAAATAGATATTCCTGCAGCAGATATATTATTTCTGTAACTTTACACGCCACTCGGTTTTGCATGTTTGATGGAGGTTTTATTCCGTACTTGCTGGAATTTACAACTCGGTTCCGAAGACAATGACGACTTCCAGTGACACTCCGCAACTGTGGAGTTATGATTGGGAGTTAGTGTGGTGGGAGAAGTTGAAACATAATGTGAAA